>NC_091193.1:22139310-22174310 GCF_040958095.1 Procambarus clarkii
CCGAGAAAGTGGAGTTTGGTGGAAAAGCTGCATCATGGTCAGAAGATTTCAGCATCTTGGTATTATTATGCTTGATGGCTTGAGTCACGCAAGATCACTATGGAACCGTCCTAAGACGTCCAGGACTGGCAGTGTGGTCATAGTAACCTTATTCAGTTTACCTGTTATAATGTTGTGACCAAAATTTGATATTATACGCCTCTATATATAACGCCCGCCCTCTGGTGTTCACTCCAGCGAAGGGAACCAAGGAGTGGTTCTCCCACTCTCACAAACACCCAGTCTCGCTCGCTCACTTACTCTTTGTGATACTCGAAAAGACATACACACAGTTGATTGACAGTTGAGAGGACCAGAGCCAGAGTTCAACCCCCGCAAGCACAACTAAGTGAGTACATGCACAAACACACACACACACACAAACACAAACACACACACCCACAGTCTGTGTGTGTGTGTACTCACCTATTTGTGCTAGCGGGGGTTGAGCTCTGGCTCTTTGGTCCCGCCTCTCAACTATCAATCAACTCATGTACAGGTTCCTGAGCCTATTGGCCCTTTGTGTGTGTGTGTGTGTGTGTGTGTGTGTGTGTGTGTGTGTGTGTGTGTGTGTGTGTGTGTGTGTGTGTGTGTGTGTGTGTGTGTGTTTACAAAGACAAATTCCTAACTCGCTGAGTACCATACACTTCCTCACTAAGATTCATATTATTGTTACATGATGATTATGATGGTTACAGTGATGAAGATAGTATGTAGTGAAGGTAGTTACAGTGATGACGGTCGGTGGTGGTGTAGATGGTGCCTCCGTCACTCACGCAGCACCTGGTGCCCAAGCTAAGTTTGCAGGGGGAAAGTGACGTCACGCCAGCACACACACGTGAAATGAAATGAAAGTGAGTGTTTCACGTCAACACTTACTAAGTGTCCTGGACGCTCCCAAGTGTCGTCACATCTCACGTGTATGTTAACTTGTTTGTTTCAGCCACGTTATTGTGACTGTTTCCCTTATTTGTAATTAACATTAAGTAGGAAAAGTAAGAATCTTAATCTTTTTTTTTTATATACACATTACCTTCTCTAGTTCCGTTTGTTTGTTTGTTCCTCACTACAATGCACTTTTTCTGCGGTGCTTTCTTTAGGGTCTTGTCTTCACGTGTATTTTAATACTTTGAATATTCTATATTCTATTTTGTGTTATTAGCTGACCGATTACATGATGTTTGAAATGTTGAAGTGACTGTTTTGGGGCGCTGTTGCCAAAGGTAGTTCTATAATTTTGTGTATTTTAGTTGACTCGAACCTCGGAATCACTGTGGTGATGCGAGCTGTCTGTCGCGTACACGGTTTTTGGACGACGTATAACATATATTTTCTGTGTTGCAGAGTGTGAGTGAGCCGGGTGAGTGGCATCTCCCTGGCTGTCTGCCCGTGACAATACTCACGCATCCCAGCTCTCTGGTGAGTACTCTTATCTTATTTTTGTGAGTTAAGAATATAAGAATATCGAAAACTCCAGAAGACCCTTTGGCTCATACGAGGCAGTTCCTATTTATATCCACCCAAACTCATTCATATATATATATATATATATATATATATATATATATATATATATATATATATATATATATATATATATATATATATATATATACATATATATATATATATATATATACATATATATATATATATATATATATATATATATATATATATATATATATATATATATGTCGTACCTAGTAGCCAGAACTCACTTCTCAGCCTACTATGCAAGGCCCGATTTGCCTAATAAGCCAAGTTTTCATGAATTAATATTTTTTCGTCTACCTAACCTACCTAACCTAACCTAACCTAGCTTTTTTTGACTACCTAACCTAACCTTACCTATATATATAGGTTAGGTTAGGTTAGGTAGGGTTGGTTAGGTTCGGTCATATATCTACGTTAATTTTAACTCCAATAAAAAAAAATTGACCTCATACATAGTGAAAAGGGTTGCTTTATCATTTCATAAGAAAAAAATTATAGTAAATATATTAATTCAGGAAAACTTGGCTTATTAGGCAAATCGGGCCTTGAATAGTAGGCTGAGAAGTGAGTTCTGGCTACTAGGTACGACATATATATATATATATATGTATATATATATATATATATATATATATATATATATATATATATATATATATATATATATATATATATATATATATATATATATATATATATATATATTTGCGACACAAAATGTTATATTTTCCGATGTGAAATTGCAACTGGGTATTCTTGTGAAATACTTAGTAAAGCTTTTGGAGTAGGTCTTCCCTTTCGAGGTCCCTGATGGTTCCATGAGATCATCCATTCATTTACTGATTATACCTGACAGTGCTTAACCTGACTAATGGTAACATTAGTTACCATTAGTCAGGATATCTCACAGTTTAACACCAGTGAGATATCCCAAATGGGCTAATTTTAAGTTTTCTATGCATTAGGGTTTTGAAAACCCAAGATTAAGATGGATCAAATTCGTCAATTTGGAATACTGAACACCTGGTGTAAAGTCTATAAATATTAATTGTGGCGCGCGAGAAATAGTTCTCATACTAAAATAAAGCATTTGCATATGTCCGCCCGAAATAATAACGGAAAAATTGGATGCAATCGAGTACAATCTAAGTAGTGAAATTGTATGATTCCGAAGCGAAAATTCCCAGTGACATGATCTTTTGTCACAAGTGAATGAATCATGTCCGTAACAGGACTGACCTGTTCGTCAGGTGTTCCCTTACAGGTCACCTCATTCTTATGTCTTGTGATCCTCAAGGAATACAAGTCAAGACTTAGCGAAGTCAATCACATCACGGCAGTGTCAGAAAAATAATCAATGACCCATTTAATTAGTTTTTTTATAGTATTATGGTACTGTTATAAGAGGAATAAAGATAAATTATTTTTGAGACGCATGCTGCAGATCATTCTCAAGTTAACTCTCAACTGCTGATGTGAAACTGTGAAAATGTGAAACTTATTCACATTTTCATGTATTGTAAATTTAGCTAAAGCAACACTCTGGAAAATATAGCATCTCTCATCTTCGTTTAGATACAAACATTTTCTTCTAAACTTGGGAAAAAAAGCGGAAATATTAACTTTTCAATGTTCGGTTTACAATTTCTTTGGGCCAAACTACAATCGCTGAAGGACGCATTTTGGTAAAGCTCTTTTAAACTTTACAGAGGCAGAGGTAAATTTGGCACATAGTGTTGTTGTTTTAGATTCAGCTACTCGGAACAAAATTTCCATGTAGCACGGGCTATAGTGAGCCCGTAAGGCACATTGTGTCAGGTTTTAGATTATACAGAGCGTGTCGAGTGAGGTGAAGTGAGTTGTTACCCGGTCTATCCCGGTAGGAGCAGTAGGTGTAGTGAGGTGGAAGTGTTGTCTTGCTCTTGAGGATGGTAATGCTACATAATCTTCCCGGCTTGATGCCTTCTTCTGATAAGTACTTACTTGAGGATGGTAAGGTGTACCGAAGTGTAAGCTGGCTGTTGTTGTATGTGTGCTTGATATGTAGTGCCTCGGCTATGTCTAATATTTTGTTATCGATATATCTGCCGATTATTTCAGTGTTAGTCAGGATATCTCTGGTGATGGTCTGGTTGTGTGTAGAAATTATATGTTCTTTCATAGAAATTTGTTATTTGTGCATTGTCAGGCGCATTGAAGAGACGTTGTTGTCTTGCCTATATATTAAGATCTTTGGGCTGACAGTCCCCAAGTGGGCGTGTAAAGGCATAACGGGCATTTTTTTTTCAAATCACTTTGCATTGTGTCGGGAGAGTTCTTCATGATCAAGTTGCCAACCTTTTAGCTCTTGTAGCAAATGGTGAACTGTATCGTATGGTTAGTGTCGGTAAGAGGCCAAGTTTCTGTTACTGGTGTATTTCAGGACTCTTTCCTTCGCCTTGTCGGCCGTTGAAATGAAGTTTATGTAGAAGAGTTTAATAGGTTTAGGTTAGATGGATTCTGTTGTGCTGGCCTCTTAATCAGAGGTAGCAATGCGGTTTACCTTCTTATTAATAATCCCTTCAGCATATCCGTTCGAGTATCCATTGTTCACAAGGACCTCCAACTGGAGCTACATATAAGACCACGGTTGATCGTATGCTAAATGCCAGATTTACAAAATCCCAAAAATGTTAACTGCAGACACTAACGATGCTCTCTTCTGTCATGTTAGGAACTCTTAATAGTTCTACAGATTGCTCCTCTTCTTAAACAATCTTTAATGCCTCTGCTCTTCACAGACGCCGTCTTGTCGAATCGGCTCTGATAATCAACTTGCGGAAGGTGAACCTTAGGTGATCCTTGCACAAGGCTTTTTGCTGTTGACTCTTGTCTTTCACAGTGCATGCTCTAATGTTCTAAACTTCTTAACAAACGTGACATGACTTAGCTTTGCTCCCTCTACACTCTCTTTCCTTTATGTCTCTTTCGTTACTAGATTTTGTCTCTTTGTCATTTGGCCTCCTGCAGTTTTCTTTATTTACCAATTTTTCAATTTATTTCTTATTTATATCTTTTGTCCATTGTTCTTCCTTTTTCCTCTCCTTTAGTTTACCTGATTCTCTTAATTCTTACCTTTTTATCATATTCGTTCATTTTTCTCATATTCTTTTTTTCACTTATTCTTGCCTTTTCTCTTATTCTTACATTTTTCTCTTATTCTTGCCTTTTATCTTATTCTTACCTCTCATTTTAATCTTACCTTCATCTTCTCTTACAATCATATCACCTTTCATTTCACTCTCTTCTATTGTCTGGCTCCTCCACTCTCTTTATATTACATGACTTGAGGACCTGGAGGTTTTGGTCCAAGACGGATCGATACGTCGTCAGTTCTTCATTTTCAGTGGTGGGATGGTGGTCACAGTGGTGGGATGGTGGTCACAGTTGTGGGATGGTTGCCACAGTTGTGGGATGGTGGTCACAGTGGTGGGATGGTGGTCACAGTTGTGGGATGGTGGTCACAGTTGTGGGATGGTGGTCACAGTGGTGGGATGGTGGTCACAGTTGTGGGATGGTTGCCACAGTTGTGGGATGGTTGTCACAGTTGTGGGATGGTGGTCACAGTGGTGGGATGGTGGTCACAGTTGTGGGATGGTGGTCACAGTTGTGGGATGGTTGCCACAGTTGTGGGATGGTTGCCACAGTTGTGGGATGGTTGCCACAGTTGTGGGATGGTTGCCACAGTTGTGGGATGGTTGTCACAGTTGTGGGATGGTTGCCACAGTTGTGGGATGGTTGTCACAGTTGTGGGATGGCTGTCACAGTTGTGGGATGGTTGTCACAGTTGTGGGATGGTTGTCACAGTTGTGGGATGGCTGTCACAGTTGTGGGATGGTTGTCACAGTTGTGGGATGGTTGTCACAGTTGTGGGATGGCTGTCACAGTTGTGGGATGGTTGTCACAGTTGTGGGATAGTTGTCACTTCTTCAGCCATGTTATTGTGACTCATCGTCTGCACAGGTGTTGGCAACACTTATGCTTGTACCGGCCAGGTCGCTCACTACAAGAATTAAGGCGCATGTCTATCGCTATAAGTCGATAGTTGGGTAAAAATGGTCACCTTGTTAGAGGGGGGGAGGGGGGAACGATCACCTTTCACCAAGGCAGATTGAACTAGATCATATTTTCAAGATGGAACGTTATAAAAGCCACGAAAAAAACATCAATTTATTGATATTTATTGTTTGAAGATTTTTGGAAACTATTTAGTTCAATGAAAATATAAAATATATTTGGCTTTTCCAGTGGCAAGAACCTGGACTCATGCAATTTATCAGAACAAAAAGTGCCGACATGTTGATGGCTTTGTCAGAGGAAGAGGTAACTACTGAGCTGTACAAATTCACACATATGAGGAGAAAACCCCTAATAAAAGCGATTAGAGATCTCTTCCGTAAGAGACCAGAGGGAACCCTCAGAAGCCAGTGATGACAGTCAGATGCTCCACATTCTTTTCATGTTAAGTGTTCCGAAGAAAACACAAAAAATGAATAAATAAGAGAAAAATAAAAAAAAAAACATCAAGATCTGAAAGTCTATTCCTCTGGTGAACTGCGATGGAGAGAAGCCATCACACCAAGAGCTGTGAGAGGGAGAGGAAAACACGAAGAAAGTTTCCATACCAGCAACGACACTCTTCAGTGACTTGCTCAACATATTGAATGTCTCGCAGGAAACGCAGCAACAGTCGCCCAAGGGGGGTTATTCAGGCAAAATATATTTTTATGAATATAAGTCAAAGATAATTTATAAATTTCGTCGTTATTCATCGTTATCGATTCGTCTCAGTCATCTACCACAAGGTGGACCACCACAAACGCTGCTTAAGCTTAACGATTATGTCAAGTTAAATGTATTTTTCATATTTATTTAAGCAAATATAGTATATATATATATATATATATATATATATATATATATATATATATATATATATATATATATATATATATAAATCACATTCACGTGATATATCAATGAACAAATCCAACAGGAGCCTTGATGAGGGTTCGAACTTATGCGTTGATGAAGGGTTGATGAAGGTGCGCGGTTCATGAGGCTGCGTCTGGGAGCACCAGGGACATAGCTTCCAACCCTCAGTAGGGCTCCTGGTGGATTTATATATATTCTGTGTAATGTTCTACATGTTTTTCTTATGAAATAATAAACTATCCATTTCATTATATATGATTTTTTTTATTTGAGGTAAACTTAACATTTGATGAAACCTAAGAAATTTGATCTAACCTAAGCTACCAAACCTAGCCTACTGCATCCTAACCTAACATAACTAAGTTTGTAATTCGTGTTCTTAATGTAATATTATAATATTTGTTGGAATAAAGCAAATTTGGAAACAAATATTTGAAAATAATGAAAATCACCAGTTCAGCTTGTTAGGCATACCAGCCCATTCATACTTGGCCAAGTACTGAAGTTCTAGCTATTAGGTACAACATATATACAGAATGCAAGGTCCGATTTGTTAACAAGCAGAGAGATTTTCATTATTTTCAGATATTTGTTTCCAAATTGGTTTATGCCAAAAAAATAGTATTATACATATAATAATATTAAGATCACGAATTATTGACTAAATATTCCCAGTAGTGCCTGGGTCAACCTTGTCTGTCTTTTGCCTGACTGTCTGTTTTTCTCTGATCATCTATCTCTGTGTATCTGTTTATCACTGTCTGTCTATATACATGTTTGTCTTTGTCTCTCTCTCTCTCTCTCTTTCTCTATGTCTATACTGACCAGTTGTTCCTAAAAATAAGCGAGGCTGTCGTTTTATACCACTCTACTAAAGTAAATCAGTTGCCTTAGTAATTAAAAAACAATTCTACAAGGTAAAGTAAAATTAATAAGCGAGGTCAACATATATTTAATTTATAACAAAAAAAGTAATTACAGTTAATTTTCTACCATTATCTTGCAATATAGTTTTTAAATTAATTGCAATATATAAATGATAAAATATATGTAACTCTTAAAGCAACAATAACATTACAATAAATAAACAAAGTTTTTGTTGGTATTAAATAATTATGATATTATGGCGCTGAGTACAGCGACGACGGCTGAGACACGGTGTGGCCAATGCCTCCTGAAACACCGCCGCCACCAAAGCTACCGCCGCCACTCACAAAGCCAGCTCCACCATCAAAGCTGCCACCGCCGCCACCAAAACTGCCACCGCCACTCACAAAGCCAGCTCCACCATCAAAGCCACCGCCGCTTCCAAAGCCACCATCTCCACCAAAGCCGCCGCCGAAGCCACCAATCACATTACCGCCACCTTGAGCGGCAGAGCTGAGGGCTGACTGGAGGTCCTCTCCAGTGGGCAGAGTCGGGTTCTCGCCTTCACCATAGTTAACGAAGAAGACTTCAGGATTTGTTTGCTCTGGCGCTGGTACATGGATGACCTTCTGGTCGTGCAAGGGTCGCTTGTTGAGGACGTACACAACGTTCTTCTGTTGGGGTGGTGGCACAACAATGGGTTCCTGACCAAATCCGACTTCTGGGGTCCGGATGAACACGATATTGTGTTCAATTCTTGGTGGAGGAATGTATGGCTTTGGGCCAATGATTGGGGATAATGGAGGAGCTTTGTACACATAGAGATTGCGAGTGACCACAGGAGTCACACAGCTGCCGTCAACATGGAGGATCTGCCCGCCTCCGCAACCTCCACCATACACACCGCCACCTCCAATCCCTGCGCCACCTCCAATCCCAGCGCCACCACCAATTCCTATCCCACCTCCAATCCCTCCACCACCTCCAATCCCTATTCCACCTCCAAACCCTCCGCCACCGCCAAACCCTCCGCCACCTCCAAATGCTGGACCAGAGGGCTTGGCTAGGTTATATCCCTGAGGGGCGGCGTCCGCAGCGGCTGCCAGCACACATGTCAGTATCTTAAGGAGAGATAAACACAACTTATTTAGTAAACTGCTGAGAATGAAATTTGCTTTCATTAATATACAACATGATATATATATATATATATATATATATATATATATATATATATATATATATATATATATATATATATATATATATATATATATATATATATATATATATATATATAATATGGCTGGCTGCAGGTCATGATCCCATTACATGGTGTGGATTTCCTTGGGTTAAATACGTTATCATAAGGTGTGGGTGTCATTAGAGTATGATTGTTCCTATGTGGTGTGGGGTTTTCATACCTCATGAATGACATTGAATTGTGTGTCACTTAGTTATAATTGCAACTACAAGGATGTGGATGCCATGAAGGGCGGAAGAATGTTGAGTGTTGTGCCACACATTGTAACGTTATGATCAAGTTCTTTGGTTTAATTTCCTCTGAAAGTACCAGGTTTATGTGTAATAATTCTCAGCATTCTGTAGTGATGTTCTCATCATATAACGGAAATAATTACAAGAGTAATAGCGACGACTATTTGCATGGCGACGTAATGGAAATACAGATCCTAAATTATGTTACAAGTTGTCTACATTGGTCGTTCTGGAATAACCCAATTTTTGTGTATATTTCCTAAAATCAATACTTTAAGTCGTCTTGTAAGCGTTATAGAGGACGTCATTTGTTAAATCAGGCATAGTTACTGATACGCAGTTAATTGCAAATATAGCCCTTGACACCGCTAATAAGTCGCTATAGTCGAACTGTCCTGTTAGGTTAGGCTTCACATGTAACGTCACTTGGTCAGCGTGCATACCACCCCAGATGTAATACACCTGAGTCGTTGTATTGATATTCTAGGTAATACAGCAGGAGCGCTGGAGGAAGAACCACTCACCAGGAGCTTCATGGTGGCGTCTGACAACGACCCAGTGGTCGGAGCCTTTTATACCACCGTCTCTCTCCCACTTTTTCCGCGTAAGTTTCGCTACCATCACTTTCCTTAGGGCGCCTCCCACCCTGGTCTTGTGCCCCAACTGGGCATTGCTACCTGACCTTGTTGTATACACCTGGATCACGGTCATAGGGAATGGAAGGTTAATATTAATACGGGATGTTATACAGTGACCGATATCATGTATTAGCCTCGATAAACATGAACCTCATAGCCTGACGACGTCAGCATTTTTCCAGTCATGTAATTCACATTTGCAGTTAGTTATTTAAGCATTGCTCCACTGCTCGTCCCGCGACTCGTCCGGCTCGCATCATCTCTGTACAGACCGGGTCAACTAAAGACACGTTTAGCTGCATGAGGGAGAGCGGCATAAACATGCTGTTAAACTCTGTACCGAGCAAACCTAACGTGCACATCATTAGCTATGGTGTTTATAATGATACACACTACTGGGTATGTTAACATGCAGAACACTCTTAACTCTGTATTAGACTCATGTCAGGACCTAGATTTAGTCATCTTAGCAGAGAAAACAAAGATACTAAATCGGCGTCCACCCAGGCAGGGAGGAGCTGTTCACAAGATGCAACTGAATGATGGCTCCCTGCTTGACTATGTAAACAGATTCAAATACCTTGGCCTTGAGGTGCCACTGTATGGTCCTGTTGTATTCAGACTCTGTCGTCAGTATAAAGAGAGGCTCCGAGCTCTCAACGCCGTTGCAGGTTATCACTCAGACTATGGTGCCAATGTCAGAATTATCAAAATGATGTTCCTTGCAGACATCAGATCTTTCGTAAATAATCCTGCACCTCTGCTTGCTTTGATGCATGAAAGGAGGGCGGAGGGCTTGGAGGGCTTGAAAAAGTTCGGAACAAAGACTTGAGGATAATCCTTGTGTGTCCTCGTACCACAAAGATATCTAACATGAGAAAGGAACTTAATATTCCGAGCGTCGTTGATAGTGTTACTAAAATTAACTATCAAATTGATATAAAAATGCTTAGGCTACCTCATCCTAACCCTTGCACAGAAGCCCTTCAGAATTTCTTTATTGAAGGTCAACATTGTTCCAAATGGATGACTAAAACTGGAACTGAACTTAGAATGTACCAGATATATAATTTGTACCAAGAGAGACAAAAACGGGTCTTTCCTGCACCGTGGGAGATTACACCCTTTCCAATTTTAATCCCTCGCTTTCCACCCAAAAAGCAAATTAGAGATCAGCGTAAGCTTCGTCTTGAAGCAAAGCTCAAGGCTTAAGCCATATTGATGCTCTGTCCACAGAGCATTCTCTCTCTCAAATCATCTACACTGATGGTTCCCTACACCGCCCCACGGGTGCAGCTGAAAGTGCAGTTGTCTTGACAATGGGCGATGGCTTATATTTTGAGTGGGGAGTCCCTATAAACAACTGGGCCTTTACCCTTCAAACCTACCTATTTGCCTTGCTTCTTGCACTCAAATGTGTACAAGTCTCCAAACTTGATAAATTAATTGTAAATGACTCTTTATGATCCTTAATTGCTTTAAACTCTTTAAGATATAACTGTAACATACTCGTGTCTGAAGCTAGACACAAATACAACAAAATTATTAATGATGGTAACAAAGTCCATTTCATGTGAATTCCATCTCATGTTGGCCTCCGAATGCATGATAGGGCTGACGAGTTATCCGAAGAATCTGCCTTTAAAGGAGAAATTGAGCATAACCTTGGATTGTCAATAAGCAGTGTGAGAGCAATAGTACACCAAGAACTTCAACAAAATTTTGTAGCTCTGAGGCAAAGTGAAATCGACACCAGTAATTCCATCTATCATCATACTATCATGCAAGAGGAGCCACACATCTATGGATCATCCAGTAAAATCAGCAGACTTCTAGATGTTACTACTGCTAGGCTCAGACTCGGTCACAAGTATCTCTGGGAGTTTGCATTACCTGCTGATGTAGACCTGACCAAATGTATACTGTGTCAACAAAATTATTCACACACCCTCCGTCACTATGTAATGGAGTGCGAAAAGATACGTAAATTCAGAGACAATTCTATAACCAATGTTCCAACGATGTATAAATATTTCAATATTAATACATGAGGTATATCTGCATTTGTGCAGACTATATGAAGTGGAGTACAGTGTCAAAAAAGTTAACTACGTGATGGTAAAAAATCCCCATATCACAGGATGGTTGGTCATACAGAGGCATGTGATAGGCAGTCTGCACTGGCAGACTCCGGATGCATTTTGAGGATATCATCAACACTAAATATTTCATTCAAAATTATCTGCTACCAGAAATCTTAGCCAAATATCCCCAGTTTGCTAATTGTAGGTAGTAACTAAGTGATTGTAACCTATCCACCGTTGCCCACTGGATGGGGGGGGGGTCGGTGTACAGGACAAACATATCGATTGACACCAGCTCTCCACATATGTCAGTTGCTTAATTTAAAAACTGTACTTGTGGTCAGTCTCGAGCCCATTGTTGATGTGACGATGTGCATTGAATTATGTAACTAGCTCATACGATTATAACTTACTTAGCTATATGAATTGTGGGGTTCAGTCCCTGAGTCCATTATGTGCCTCTGTAACTCTTTCCACTTCCGCCTACAAGACGGGTATGGAGTGCTGTTATGACCCAGCATACACCAATATGATTGGTATACGCTGAGATCATACCGTATTGTGATATAAGGCAGTGTAGCCTAGTATCACTCTTAGTTTGTTATATATTACTATTACCTTGCTATACTTTTATGTGTATACAGTATAGTGTTTCTTATGTAATATATATATATATATATATATATATATATATATATATATATATATATATATATATATATATATATATATATATATATATATATATATATATATATATATATATACTTGCCATATATCAATGCTGTATGTACTATTATATATTAATATATATATTCTGTAGTAGAATGTTAGGCCAGAAGGCTACTGTTGCTGATACCTACTGGCTTGATAATAGTGCTATACTTGTATTGTGAGGGTATATAGAAACAGGGAGGGTTTGTGATTATGTCGTGTATATTATATTTTACTTGTATTACTGTATAATTATGTATTAATGGTTGACTTGGTAATTCTTTTGAATCCTCCCTCATCCCCGCCCCCCCCCCCCCCCTTGCTTACCGGCCGGGTCAAGTGATATCAAATCTTGAAGATGGAAATTCTTTGTTTGTATCCTCGTGTAATATGATATTTTCTATTGTATGCCTATAGACTTATTTATTTATTTATTTATGCATATACAAGAAGGTACATTGGGAATGTGAGGATACATAAACTGGTAATTACAGTCTTGTAAAGCCACTAGTACGCGCAGCGTTTCGGGCAGACTTATATTATTGTATACTGGGAGTTGTATTTTGTGATACTTAATTGCATCTGTGTTTGTTTGAATCTAAATAGGGTTGTAAAACGCAGTGTATTCACATTGATAATGTTTAAAAAGAGAAGTGACGGTTGAGTGGCAGAGTTGGGTCAGTGTGGCGTACCGTCGCCCGGCGCCATTGGCCTGTGGTCGGTCGGTGGGAGCAGCAGCCCTCCATCTCACTCCCGTTTTGTTGCATATTTAGCGGTCTAAGGACCTTGTAAGCTTTTGACATAGTGTAAAAGTGTTGTAGAATGATGGATCAAGATAACCAGGGGATCATCTTTTGTGGAACAGGTGGTAGGTGACTATTTTGTATAAATGTTTGTATGTGGTGGGTAGCTGAGGACTTGAAGGTGATTTACAGTGTCCTGATTGATACTGACTCCTCACCCACTTTAATTGATTATGTGTCACCTCCATACTGTAGTCCTGACTTTGGAGCAAACCAGAATTGGTGTACCACTGCGCTAGGATAGGTCCCAAGAGTCAGCTTTTCCAATTACAATTTTCATGATAATGATTCCGAGGTGCTTTAATGAGAGCTATATTGATGTACTTTTGGAGTAACAGTTTACGAGAGCTGTATACATATTTTTTTTACTGTCCTTTGCGTAGATATGCCCCAGTAAACTGGCAATTTGTATGTACTTTTCCCTACCTCTAGATAATATTGTAGGCCAGGTGGCTCTATTGAGATTTCTAAAGGTTCATTGTCGCCAGTGATGCTGTGGAGCATGCAGACAAGACAGGTGCCTAATAAATGAACTGAACTAAACTAGTTATAATAAATTCCTTACCTCTCATACAATTTATACTTCTTGTATGTAATATCCTTGTAAGACTATGAACAATTAAACGAAAGATGTAACTCACTGTTAGCCCTGTCGCCAAAATGTATATAACAAACCAAATAAAATTAATATTCTTTATGAAAACAACTTCTAAAATTAAATCTTTAAAATCAAATAAAAATAAAATCTAGCTATGAAAGGTATTCCACATAAAGCTAAATTTTATACAAATTCTAGTCAAAGGTATATTCAAAACTAATCTTCCTATTATATTAATATCTTGATAATCTATTAAATATTACTCCTGCCCATAAAAATAACAAAGCCTTAATTAAATAAAGCATGAGTTAATAAATGACAAAAAAGCAAGACCAGGAAATCCTAAAGATAAAATTTTAAATATAACACCTAATTGCTTTAAAGTAGATAAAAACAACAATTTTCTTTAAATCGTACCTAAAATTAGCTCCTAACCCCTGCTATAAATATAGTCTTGCAAGAAATAATGAATAAAATAGAATTAAAGATCCTTCAAAAATAGGTTTAAACCGATTTAATAAATAAACTCCAGCAGTTACTAAAGTTGATTAATGAACTAATGTAGAAAAAGGATTAGGAGCTCTCATGACAGCAAATAATCAAGCAGAATTTTTTTTTGCGCTCATTTACTTATAGCAGCTATAACAATTCATTTTTTTCCGAAATATATCTTTACTAGTATATAACCTTCAAATTATAAAATTTCATCTCGCCACTGAAAAAATATAGCAATTTTTTTACAGAATTACTTCATCTCCAACTCTGAATTGCAATGAATCTCCTACTCGATTGGACAAAATATACCAGCATTAGCAGATTTTTCATTTTGATAATTTATTATTAACACATAAAAAATTAATCCCAAACCATCTCACCTTAATAGAATAATAATTTAATTAGGCCTTAAAATTAAAACATTTATTGAAATAACAAAAGCACGAACTAAATGTATCAACCCATCTTCCTGTGTAGATAGTAACTATTGGGACGATCGTCAATAGCCAGAATTCGCACGTTCTTAGTTTATATATATATATATATATATATATATATATATATATATATATATATATATATATATATATATATATATATATATATATATATATATATATATATATATATATATATATATATATATTTAAACCTAAAAGAGGTACCACCTTTGGTGCAAGTGTAGGGACCCATAGCCTCGGAGAAGAAAATAAAGAGTACTCAGGGAAGACCTTGTGGATCCTCACTGAACACTTTGATATTTTCTTCTCCTACCACCCCTATTCTTTTAGTGTGTGTGTATATATATCTAACTTTATTTTAATAAAATTTCATTACACAAAAAGGGTTGCAACATTGGTTACATGCAAGGTACAAGACTACTTGTCACAAGTTGTATAGCTCCTCCAGCTTCTCAGATGGCGGGCAGGAACCATGGATGGTTCTCTCTACCTTCTCCTACCACCCCTATTCTTCTTTTTGGCAACTGCAGAAGGCCTATTGGCCCATACCTTCTCTTCCTGCTTCTATGTTGGTTCGGGGTCTTGAAGTGCGTAGAATATAGTTGTGTTTTAATTGGCTGTTGATTGCTGGTGTTGACTTGTTTATGTGTAGTGCCTCGCTGATGTCGAGCCTCCTGCTGTCGCTGTATCTATCGATGATTTCTGTGTTGTTTGTTAAGATTTCTCTGGTGGTCTGGTTGTGAGAAGAGATTATATGTACCTTGATGGAGCCCTGTTGTTTATGCATTGTTAATCGCCTGGAAAGAGACGTTGTTGTCTTGCCTATATACTGAGTTCTTTGGGGCTTACAGTCCCCATGTGGGCATTTGAAGGTATAGACGACGTTGGTTTCCTGTTGAAGACACAATGTAGACGCACACGATTAGTCCCTTACGACCTGTTTACCTTCCCTCCATGACTGCAGGGTGACTCCATCTGGGCGTTTGTTGCTGATGTCAGGTCTGCACAACTGAGGTTCCCTTTGTGCTGGACACCCAGCTGTAGTCAAACTTCTCTTGATGTTGTCATTGACAGTTTCATGTCTGGCAATGTTTCCTGCTGAATTACGACAGATGAGACCATGGCTGCCGTATTGGTCCGGCCGCACATAGCTGCAGATACACCGGTGTTCGGTGAAGATAGGGGCGACAAGGCGCAGGGCAACACCAATATTTAGGGCTCGATGGTTCAGGCGGGTGTCCAAGGCGGAATTAGGGACTGCCAACAGGAAGTCCCCGGCATGGGGAATTTGCACAGCTAGAAGATGCGCTCTGTCCTTCCTAAAAGCTGCCTCCAGCAATGTTAGATAAATATACACACACACACATATATATATATATTATATATATATATATATATATATATATATATATATATATATATATATATATATATATATATATACACCTAACAGGCCAAGTTGCCAAACAAAGCGAATATGTTTATATTATTTAACAATTTATTTTTCACAGTTTTTCTTATGGAATAATGAACTTAACATGACATTATTTGATTTGATTTTTTTTTAATTTAAAACTAAACCTAACAGAAATTTTATCAAACCTAACATAACTAAGTCAGTAATTCGTGCTCTTAATGTAATATTATAATATTTATTGGAATATAGCAATTTGGAAAAAATATTTGAAAAAATGAAAATCACTCAGGTAGTTAGGCAAATCAGCCTTTTCATACTTGGCAAAGTACTGGAGTTCAACATATATACAGAATGCAAGGCCCTATTTGTTAACAAGCAAAGAGATTTTAAAAATTTTAAGATATTTGTTTCCAAATTAGTTTATGTCAAAAAATATTAATATACATATAATAATATTAAGATCACGAATTACTGATTAAAGATTCCCAGTAGTGCATGGGTCAACCTTGTCTCTCTGTCTTCTGCCTGACTGTCTGTCTCTCACTGTCTATTTTTCTCTCTGTACATCTATCTCTGTGTATCTGTCTTTGTCTCTCTCTCTCTCTCTCTCTCTCTCTCTCTCTCTCTCTCTCTCTCTCTCTCTCTCTCTCTCTCTCTCTCTCTCTCTCTCTCTCTCTCTCTCTCTCTCTCGATGTCTATACTGACCAGTCATTCCTAAAAATAAGCGAGGCTGTCGTTTTATACCACTCTACAATAGTAAATCAGTTGCCTTAGTAATTAAACAATAATTCTGTAAGGTAAATTAAACAATACGCAATGTCAACAAATATTTAATTTATAACAAAAAACGTAATTACAGTTAATTTTCTACCATTGTCTTGCAATATAGTTTTTAAATTAATTGCAATATATAAATGATAAAATATATGTAACTCTTAAAGCAACAATAACATTACAATAAATAAACAAAGTTTTTGTTGGTATTAAATAATTATGATATTATGGCGCTGAGTACAGCGACGACGGCTGAGACACGGTGTGGCCAATGCCTCCTGAAACACCGCCGCCACCAAAGCTACCGCCGCCACTCACAAAGCCAGCTCCACCATCAAAGCTGCCACCGCCGCCACCAAAACTGCCACCGCCACTCACAAAGCCAGCTCCACCATCAAAGCCACCGCCGCTTCCAAAGCCACCATCTCCACCAAAGCCGCCGCCGAAGCCACCAATCACATTACCGCCACCTTGAGCGGCAGAGCTGAGGGCTGACTGGAGGTCCTCTCCAGTGGGCAGAGTCGGGTTCTCGCCTTCACCATAGTTAACGAAGAAGACTTCAGGATTTGTTTGCTCTGGCGCTGGTACATGGATGACCTTCTGGTCGTGCAAGGGTCGCTTGTTGAGGACGTACACAACGTTCTTCTGTTGGGGTGGTGGCACAACAATGGGTTCCTGACCAAATCCGACTTCTGGGGTCCGGATGAACACGATATTGTGTTCAATTCTTGGTGGAGGAATGTATGGCTTTGGGCCAATGATTGGGGATAATGGAGGAGCTTTGTACACATAGAGATTGCGAGTGACCACAGGAGTCACACAGCTGCCGTCAACATGGAGGATCTGCCCGCCTCCACAACCGCCACCATACACACCGCCACCTCCAATCCCTGCCCCACCTCCAATCCCAGCGCCACCACCAATTCCTATGCCACCTCCAATCCCTCCACCACCTCCAATCCCTATTCCACCTCCAAACCCTCCGCCACCGCCAAACCCTCCGCCACCGCCAAACCCTCCGCCACCTCCAAATGCTGGACCAGAGGGCTTGGCTAGGTTATATCCCTGAGGGGCGGCGTCCGCAGCGGCTGCCAGCACACATGTCAGTATCTTAAGGAGAGATAAACACAACTTATTTAGTAAACTGCCGTGAATGAAATTTGCTTTCATTAATATACAACATGATATATATATATATATATATATATATATATATATATATATATATATATATATATATATATATATATATATATATATATAATATGGCTGGCTGCAGGTCATGATCCCATTACATGGTGTGGATTTCCTTGGGTTAAATACGTTATCATAAGGTGTGGGTGTCATTAGAGTATGATTGTTCCTATGTGGTGTGGGGTTTTCATACCTCATGAATGACATTGAATTGTGTGTCACTTAGTTATAATTGCAACTACAAGGATGTGGATGCCATGAAGGGCGGAAGAATGTTGAGTGTTGTGCCACACATTGTAACGTTATGATCAAGTTCTTTGGTTTAATTTCCTCTGAAAGTACCAGGTTTATGTGTAATAATTCTCAGCATTCTGTAGTGATGTTCTCATCATATAACGTAAATAATTACAAGAGTAATAGTGACGACTATTTGCATGGCGACGTAATGGAAATACAGATCCTAAATTATGTTACAAGTTGTCTACATTGGTCGTTTTGCAATAACCAAATTTTTGTGTATATTTCCTAAAATCAATACTTTAAGTCGTCTTGTAAGCGTTATAGAGGACGTCATTTGTTAAATCAGTCAGTAACTGCGTATCAGTTACTGATACGCAGTTAATTGCAAATATAGCCCTTGACACCGCTAATAAGTCGCTATAGTCGAACTGTCCTGTTAGGTTAGGCTTCACATGTAACGTCACTTGGTCAGTGTGCATACCACCCCAGATGTAATACACCTGAGTCGTTGTATTGATATTCTAGGTAATACAACAGGAGCGCTGGAGGAAGAACCACTCACCAGGAGCTTCATGGTGGCGTCTGACAACGACCCAGTTGTGGGAGCCTTTTATACCACCGTCTCTCTCCCACTTTTTCCGAGTAAGTTTCGCTACCATCACTTTCCTTAGGGCGCCTCCCACCCTGGTCTTGTGCCCCAGCTGGGCATTGCTACCCGACCTTGTTGTATACACCTGGATCACGGTCATAGGGAATGGAAGGTTAATATTAATACGGGATGTTATACAGTGACCGATATCATGTATTAGCCTCGATAAACATGAACCTCATAGCCTGACGACGTCAGCATTTTTCCAGTCATGTAATTCACATTTGCAGTTAGTTATTTGAGCATTGCTCCACTGCTCGTCCCGCGACTCGTCCGGCTCGCATCATCTCTGTACAGAGCGGGTCAACTAAAGACACGTTTAGCTGCATGAGGGAGAGCGGCATATATTGCTGTCACTTTGTCCTATATCCTGATGCCACTAACATTAACCTCTTACAGTGACACATTCTATTTTAAGACCAAATTATACGACAATACACATAAACCCCAGTGTTGTTTATTGTGTTCTTGGAACCAGCCGCTGACTTCTGTTTACAGGCATCAGCAGCTGCTGATTATTTTCATCCCTCTGTATGGTTTTATTTATGCTTTTTTGTGTTGTGCTCATTCATACATTATGTTGGCAGGTCTGGTTTCTCTGTGGGGACTAGGGGATATTTTAACCGGGGGACGGTTAATCGCTCCTCATTCTAGTGACTTAAATCATGGTATATAGTTGATTTCTTTTGCCATATTTACCTTTGTTATAAATTAGCTAAGGTAATAGATGTCGAGGAACCATTGAATCATATAACACTTGGCACTAGTATTTTCCAGCCCAAGTTGTAAGTCAAATACTGTCGTATGTAGATTTTTATATGTAAGTATTTGACTCCAACCCGTCCTCAGACCAAGTCCATTCCATCCAGCGGTGGACCCCAAAGACGCATTCATAAATTTTAACATGCTGTTCATTCAAAACAGGAATTTTCTCAAATATAAATTAATATTAATATATATTACCATATTGTACGTATTTAGGCACTGGTTAGGTTACGTGTTTAGGTCTATTGGCGATTATTCGTATCTGTAGTACGTGGGTGAAGCATTTACAGCGTTGTGATTCGAACAAAATTCGTCAGTGAAGCACTTGTTCCGGATATGTTCGAACGTCAGCAGTTGTGAGTCGTGTGTAAACCGCTTTTCATTCATAAACAGGGGGTTTGGCGGGTGCATGGAATCACTTTTGGATCTTTGTTTGGAGGACGGGTTGAGCATTCATAGCGTTGTGGTTCGAACAGAATTCGTTAGTGAAGCACTTGTTCCGGAATTGTTCGAACGAAATCAGTTATGAGTCGTGTGGAAACCGTTTGTCATTCATAAACAGGGGGTTTGGCGGCTGGATTAAAGAGCTTGGATCTTTGAATGCGAGAACGGGTTGTATAAATACAAATAATCGTCAACAGAACCTAAACACCAAACCCAACCTAACTTATGCCTATATATGCATAATATGCTAATATATTGTAATATTAATTTATATTTGAGAAAATTCCCGTTTTGAATGAACAGCATTTACAAATTTATGACAGCGTCGGTGGGGTCGACCGCTGGATGTAATGGACTTGAGTCGAGGACGGTTTGCACCACAAGAACTCATGGGCCAACAAGCATGTACACTTTAGTCTTGATCATAGTCCAGGACTAAAGTACTCTTCAGTGTGTATACACAGAGAAGCGTGGTACACCTCCCTGTGTATACTCCTGTGTGAAATTTGTTGCATTCGTGTCTCCTCGCAAGCAACAGGTCCCAGAGCTGTGTTTGCCCCCAAAGGTGCTTATGTAATATTTCATGTGCTGTAATAATGAACATATTTTCTGAAGTATATACAAAAATATTATTTCATATAATAGTTTTGTGCATAGTTACGCCTAGGGTAGGTCGGGTGTTTTGTTTTTGTTACCAGTTATTTACATTTACAGAACGTGAATGAAGCATTTAGAGAGAAAGGATTCAAACACAGGAATGTTTGAGAACTGTTCGAGCGCAATCAGTTGTGAGCAGAGTGTAAAATTGGTTTAAGTCATAAACGGGGGTTAATTACAGTATTAACGAGTGGTTTGCCAACATTCATTATGATGGACTATCGTTAGTTGCATAAATTATGAACGAGCTCATTGAACAGCGAATCGACATTGTTGGCTCTGACTTCGGCTACTGTGTGCTAAAATACAAAGGTCATATAACTGATAGCAAGGCAAAAGAAGTATAATTCAGCTTGTACCTCTCACTGAATAACAACACATGATTGCCTGCAGGGTAAGAGCGCATATTTTCTGCTGTAATTTGTCTTGATTGTCTACAGCGTTCTAATAATTGACTAGGTTAAAGGGCATTGTTGTCGGCCACCTCCATGTAAACAACTCTGTGTCGTCCACTTCAGTGTAAACAACACTCCGTGTCGTCCACCTTGGTGTAAACAACACACCGTGTCGTCCACCTCGGTGTAAACAACACTAATGTAACATGATCTTTTTTCTTTGAAATTAAGTTTCTTGAAGGACTCATGAAACCGTAGATTATAGCGCTACCAGGACAGTATCCTCGGGTAAATGCTTCAGCCACCGCTATGTTAGTTAATGTAGGAAATTTCGTTTTCTATTGAAGGAGAGAAAAATGGCTGTGGCAAGCAAGTATACGAAACCTCGCTAAACTTAACCGAACTTATCAAAACCTAATCTAACTTAATTTTCTTAACATAATCTTTCTTAAGAGAATACATGAGCTCCGTTAAATGTAATTAAAACACGTTTGATATATGGCACGACAGTCCAATGAAACATTACTATTAAACTTGTATTCGTATTAAACTTGTATTCATATTAAACTTGTATTTACATTATATCTATATTCCGCTCTGGATGCCGTATACACTGCGATCGCTTCACTTGGTACGCACGCCAATGTTTAGAATCCTGCAAGGCTTGCACTTCCATAGGCTATTGTTCTAAGAGGCAATGTGAAGTTTTTTTATAATATGCCTCGGAGTTGGTAGTGAAATGCACTCCAGTATTTATCACGGTTACCATGGCTGCATTGTTCCCGTGACTTGTATGTTTGCAGCGTCTTTCGTTTATGATATGGCTGAAGGGTTCTCATTGCTTGCATGCTTTCCGGTCTTCGCTTACTGGCAACTTCGGCTCTCGAGTCCGCATGATTGGGTCAGTAATATTATAACGCAACACCGTAAGTGTAGCTGCGACCGCGATTTTCACCATACGAAGATATAGAGAAGCTTAAAATAATATAATATTTTGTCTTTGCCCTTCAATATAATTATTATTAGTACATTATGAGTCTAGCAATGTTGACGTTACAGCTCCTAGCATTCACTTACATAATTTCAAAAATAAAAATATAAAAAGAAAACAAAATAACAACATAACTATCAATTTGTGCTATCATAATGGATTCAGAAAGTGGCCGAGAGGTTGAAGTGAGGACATTAACGCGTGCACCGTGGGACCGGGCCACCCCGTCGGGGGTGTCCCGGGGGGCATTTGTTAATATCAAACCTGACAACACCGCACAGCTCTGAACCCTCATCCTCTTTTTGGTAGTGTCTCATGACCACTGCATGCGCCCTGCAGGTTCTGCAGTATATACTTGGTGTAGTTTTGAGGAAGACTCAACAAGCAAGCAATCGTGACAAAATATCTGTGTAAAATATAAATAGAAACTCATATTGCTGTTCCTGTACGAGGTTCCTCTTCACCAGTATCGTGTTATGAAGCACCAGAGACCCATCCTTGGGAAGAGGATTACATACAAACATTAGGCAAGGTCTCCTGGCTCACACTTGTAATTTACAGCAGCTCTCATTACGCCTTTGTAATAGCCTCGGTCTTCACTTTGTAATAGCCCCAGTCCCATTTTGTAATAACCTTGGTCTCCACTTTGTAATAGCCCCAGTCCTGTTTACCTCGCGCGGTCTCGCTTCATTGACACTAGGCTTCATTTCTCTTCCTCTGTTGACTTATATTCAACAAATGGTCGTTTGTATTAATTATATCTATATTTGTTTTGTTTTCATTAGTGAGCTCTTGAACGATTTGCTTGGATAAGAAAGTTTTGCTGCTAAAACATTCATTTACTGGTTTACTTATTCTTCTGTGGTTCGTTCAGATTGGTTATTTTGTGTTAGTTATATTTGCATAGCCTAACTAAACTGGACACTGGAACAATTTGCACAAAGTAATCACATTAACGTGATGTATCAATGAGAGAATCAATAGGAGCCATGAGGATGATTCGAGCCTCTGCTACGGGTACTCCCAAGCACACGCCTTACACCACTACACCACGACATGGTGTACACCATGACACCGCTCCCTCCATCCCAGGTTTTAATACTATGTCCATGTCCTGGTGTAGTGGTCTAAGGCGTTTGCTTGTACCTATTACTGGGATATGAACCCGGATAATAGCTTCGACGCCTTCTCGTGGGTTCTACTCATTTTCTCAGGAATAATTTATCTATGAGAACTTTCAATAGTTCCACTGGCAAGACCACTCCCTCCCTGCCCTCTCCAACCCTCCACCACTCCCTCCCTGCCCTCTCCAACCCTCCACCACAACTTTGGTAACTTCTATAACAGTACCACCACATAACAGGAGGCAACCAATAATTGCAATATAGGGAATCTCAATATAGCAAAGCAAATTATAGGAACTATATATTTATAGGAATTACATAGTGACAAATTATAGGAAGTCTCAACACATTATATTGTATGTGTAGTGTACAGTGAAAGATTGCCTAGAAACACGGCATATAATTACATGTTAACGATGTAAGATTACCTGCAACACAGCGTAAGATTACTTGGAAGCATGCCGTAAGAATGCCCGGAAAAACAGCGTAAGATTACCTTAAAACATAGCGTAAAATTATCTGGAAACAGCGTAAGATTATGTTGGATTTAATAGCCTGTTGCTGCGTGAATGTCATTGTAAAACATTGTGTGCGTACAGAAGCGTTGCCGGAGTGACCAGAGCATGACGAAGTGGGGGAAGTGAGGTCCACACAGAAGTAGTTGTTAAGAGCGAGTCAATGTTTGTAATGTTGGAGCATCAACTCTCTAGCAGCATTCTACACGTGGTGTTGTGTGGATGCTCACTCTACACGTGGTCTTGTGCGGGTGCCTAGTGCCGCTCCGGAGCACTATGTACGAGGCTGTTGTTCTCCGCGAGGCTGTTTTGGTGTGAAAAGTTAGTTGCATGGATGGCTGCCGTGTTGGTATCTGAACCGTTTCTTATAATACTCCTCAATCTTTTGTAGACGAGGAGTCACAATAACGAGGCTAAAATATGTTGACCAAACCACACACTAGAATGTGAAAGGACGACGCCGTTTCGGTCCGTCCTGGACCGAAATTTGTCAACGAATTTGACTGACAAAGGCGTTGAAGGATTATATATATTTCTTGTTCGTTGGTCTTGTTTTCATGCCTAAATGTTATGCTGACTGCTTCTCTGTTAAATAAACGTTTCGAAACAGAATTGTATTTTCAACGTTTATGGAGCCGGCGGTCATATCCTCGTACATTGTGGCTGTTGTATCAGGGGACGATCCCGCGTCACGGACCGAGACACGAAGCTACGTTACTACTCCCCCTCATTTGACTGGGTAGATAGGTCTTGTAGCTCGGTGGTCTTCGTCCCGAGGGTTTCGGGTTCACTCCTATTGGACAGAAAAGGTTGAGCACATTTCCTGTCACCTGATGCACCTGTTCATCTAGCAGGAAATATGAACTTGAGTTAGGCAATTATTGTGGGTTGCATCCTAGGGAAGTTGAGTAGTTAGTCTCTGGGGACCTCGATAAGCTTACGTACAGACTTCCTGTCCCCGACAACATGAATTACTTCCATTATTATTATTTATGAATAACTATACTAACCGGTACAGCGATGGCCTCGCTTTTTTGCAGGTTTGCGTTCGATCCCCTGACGATCCAAGTGATTGGGCACCATCCCTTCCGTCCGCCCTATCCCATTTTTGTCCTCATGTCCTTTTATACAGTCGTGTTGACGGTAGAGCTTTCTCCTAATTATAAGTTTGTTGTTTCGACAATCTGCTGGCGATGTTGATCTTGTCTGAACACTTGCTATATGCATTATTGCATTTGTATCAACAAAGAAAGAGCAGCTGAAAGTGAAGTATTCGAAGTAAAGACATTCTTCGTGAAAGGAATGCTAATTTCCCTGCATGGGTAGGAATTATTTCTCGTTCAAGGCTCGCAAGAGTTGCGCGGTAACTTTTTTCCAGCTTTTTTTGGTCAAAATATTGCATAAGGACGTAAACCGCAGAAGAGCAAGTGGGAAGATCATCGGCGCAACCGGTTCTTGGCGTAACCCGGTTCAGCGGTGACTATGTATAAGCCCCGGCGTGAAGACGACCCCACTTACTCTGCTTCACAGGGGTAAAAGTTGAAATTCCGGTGTGAGGTCACTGTCATTATGTTACCTTTGTGTTGGTCTGGGTCTTGAGCAAGAGGTGTGGTGGGTTGTGCAAGTCAGAGGCGTGTTGCCTGGCTTGTTGGGCTCCTTGCAAGCTGCACAGCTCGGGTCACTCCTCTGACATAGATTTGTCTCGTTTCAGTTTTTGCTCTTGTTATTGTCTGACACATTACATGTGTAGAATAAGTGAAGTGTGTTGTGTGACACATGTTGTGTCTCACACATGTAAAAAATATGGTGTAAGTTGTATAATATCACAAATCTTTGGCTGAGCGCATCCACTCTTGGTTTTATCAATGATTTAAATTACGGAATTATACAATAGAGTCTATCACAGATTAAACAAGTAATTAGAAATAGAGGAATGCAGAAGACGTAGCATGGGGGAAGATGTGGATGGGGTATCCAAGCCTGATGGCTTACAGCTTCCAGGAGAAGAGGGCATCACTTCCAAATATGCCAAAAATATGCAATAAATGAAAACTAGTTCGATTTCAATAAAACTTTTTTTACTAGTTTTATATGAAAAGGGTTTCATCTGGTTCAAGTCTCAGCATCGTAGCATAAATAGGAAGGGAGGAAAAAAATGGAATTATGTGTCAAACAATTTCCAAGGTGGTAAAAAATTAACATCAAACATAATTATCAACTGAAATCATGTCTTTGACTCTCAGCTATCACAATAGCATATAATAAAAATATTTAATAATTAGTTTTTCCAAAACAAATTGAGTTAAAAAAATAATTCAATTTTTTTTTCTTATTTCTTTATCTGACGATTTGCATGAAACTTATGCACCTGACTGCACATAAGCCTATCTGTAAGGGTTCCAATTTTGGAGGAAATGGGTCGATGTCAACCTCAGCCACAGATGGCAGCACCTTAGACTTTATTTTTTACTTATTTATTTTTAAGTAACATAAACATTATCTTTCCTCTTTCATTTGTTATTCAATTTACATGAAACTTACACCTTATATGTAGAGTTTATGTCTCTACAATCTGTTAGAAGCGTTTTTTCCTAAATTCATTCATTAATTTTATAATAGTAATAAACATGATATATTTGCATAATATTTGGGGGGAACTTTGACTAATTGTATTAGTAAAACTAAACGTATTTTGGAAAATCCACTGCTACAGAGGCTTTATTATATGCTAATGTGATAGAAGAGTATCATAGAAATGATTTCATTTGAAACTTGTGGTTGTAGAGACAAACTGAAAATGTGTAATATTCGTTGAAAAAAAAACAAAAAAATTAAATCTCCCCTTTCATTTAGGCTGCGATACTGAAACTTGACACAGTTGCAGCCCTTGTCATATACAACTAGTCAAAAAAGATTTGTTGACATTGAACAAGTTTTAAAAACTAACTGATACCTCCTGGCGAAGGAAAGTTAGTGTCTCTGACACTGTCTGCTTCACTGTCTGTACACGTAAATGTTGCTACACTCTATGTTGATACTCCGTCCTTCCTTACAACACTGGTAATATATGTTATGTGACACGTCAGGTATGTTATATGATACAGGCGAGTTATGTGATGTGATACAGATGAGTTATGTGATGTGACACATGTGAGTTATGTGATATGACACATGTCAGTTATGTGATGTGACACAGGTGAGTTATGTGATGTGACACAGGTGAGTTATGTGATGTGACACAGGTGAGTTATGTGATGTGACACAGGTGAGTTATGTGATGTGACACAGGTGAGTTATGTGATGTGACACAGGTGAGTTATGTGATGTGACACAGGTGAGTTATGTGATGTGACACAGGTGAGTTATGTGATGTGACACATGTTAAGTGTTGTAGGAGGTGATGCGTGTTGCTCAGGTCAGTTAGATTAAAGGTTGTGTATGGTGGTAGTGAGATAACTTGTCACACGGTCGGCCAGTTAATGTGACGCAAACTATGATATTAATGAATGTGTTGAGGACCATCAGAGAATCGCGCCTTTCTTGATTAATTTATTGTTATTAACATCTTTATTAACAAAATTAAATTACAATTTTACCTAATCTGAGGATTTCAATTAAGTCTCATTAAAGTGAGGATAATGCTGGTGTTCACTGTTACACAGGACAGAGGGTCATACACAAGACAATAGGTCTAAACTGTAGGCTGAAGCACATAAATATCATGGTTACAATCAATGTTTTAATGAAAGAATATGTAAAAACAACTGTGTATTGTGCACTGCCACACAAGGGCAGGGATGGGTTCATAAGAGATGCTGCTTAAAAATAATATAAATAAAATTGTTCTTCATTCTTTAAAATGGACAAGCAAATTTTGGATAAAATGTTAGGATGTCGTCAAGTACACCAGATTCAATGAAATATTTACACAGTTGGTGGTACAAGAGGCCAGGAGGTCTAAAGTCTTTTACGGTGTCACATTCAACAATATAGTGTTCTAGTGAATGCATTAAAGGTTTATCACAGAGTTTACAATCTGAGTATTCTGGTAGTGGCTCAGCCTCACTAACCTGCCAGATGTGTCTATAGTCAAAGCGAATTCGCGTAATGACTACATCACATTGCCTGGTCAGGTTACTGTGCTGACCATACAAAATACCTATTATTACAAAAGGGGGTCATAGGTTTTAATACTGCAGCTTTCAGGTCTCTGGACATTTCTTAGTTCTTCTAAATCTGAATTAATTTCTTTAATTTGTATGTTTCCAATAATTGCATTAGATATTCCAAAATCATAATCAGTGTTTTCTTTTCTGCAAGCCTCATTGGCCAATCGATCTACAACGTCATGTTTTCCGACTCCAACATGGGATGGGATCCACACAAATTTTATACAATAGTTATTATCATTGGCAAAAATTATATTCCATTTAATATTACAAGCTACTTCAGACATACACTGTGATGGGTTATTTAAGGACTGCAGAGCACGTTTAGAGTCACAGAATATCACTCCACCATTGAGCTGTATAGAGGCTAGGGGGGAGGGGGACCCGGCGTTGCCCGGGGCTGTGTCTGAAAGGGAGACTCTCTCTCTCTCTCTCTCTCTCTCTCTCTCTCTCTCTCTCTCTCTCTCTCTCTCTCTCTCTCTCTCTCTCTCTCTCTCTCTCTCTCTCTCTCTCATAAAAATAATGTGATAGTCAACTATTGGCCTGTGCATGGTCCTCCGGTGAGAGAAGCTTAGCAGCGAGAAATATTAATAGAATAGTTGTCCATTCGTTTTAGGAAAGTCGATGAGACTAGAGAAAGCCTTTAAAAGTTGTGGAAGGATTCCTTGTTTTATGGAACTATGGCCAATGTAAGAATAACAAAATGTATTTACATTTTTCTGAGATAGTGAATAATGGTGTATATATTACTATAAGATAAAAATATGTTTCTTTTTCAAAATATTAAGCTAGGTGCAGCCGGCGTGCAGTGCCAAAAATTATAGTGGGAGTTTGGAATTTGACCCCAGCATGCTATTCCCTCCTGAATTCGTGGTGACCCCCGACCAACTTATGTCCGTCCCGTACACTAAACCATTCCACTTGCAAAGTTGGGTGAGGCAGCTGCCAACCTTCACACTGTAGACGGTTCGAACGTCTGCCAATCAGAGAGCAGCGAAGCAGTGCCACATGTAGGCCGATGCCTCAGTGATCTGTGTTTCCTTCCGATAAATCCAGAAGACTTCAATTGTGCATGTGTAGAGCCGTAGCGGGTACGACAGTCAACCCCTCACATCTACCACTAACTAGAGTCGTAATACTGCTCCCAGCGTCTGGCCTCCAACTTCAGGCAAACATTCTCTCTAACGGATAGAGATGGAAGCTACACTTGCTTAGTGAGGTTTTTATATATTCTTGATCAGATGAAGCTTATTTACTTGACAGTTGGTCTTCCATTGTCTGGGACAGGAATCCTGTTAAGCTTATCGGGGTCGCACCTGACTAACTCCCACATAAATCACGTTATTGTGATTTCTGTGTGTAAACTCCCACATACCTATTTTATACCAGGCGCATCAGGTGATAGGAAACGCCCTGAAAAGTCTTTCACTGCCCGAAAATCGAACCCAGGTCCATGTGGCTGTGAAGCGACAGCGCTAACATCTACGCAATGTCACGTTGTCAATAGCTTCCCAAACTGGTACATTTCACCCGTTGCCGCTACTATCAGCAACAAAGACAACTATTTACTACCATCTCTAACCTGAGAATGAAAGTGGCCGGACCAATTGCGAGACTTGGAGAGTGAGACCAAGAAATAGGAAGGTGCACTTTGGAAAATCGAAGTAATTTGCGAGGCAAGGCAGCCTAGGCTCCGGAGCACACGTGGTCACGCACGGGCTTGTGGTGGGATGGGTGCTCGGTGTGGGGTGAAAGTCTTAACACGGACAATCTTGCAGTTCGCCCCTCTAGTTAACAATTGTGTCCGCCTGAGGAAACTGATACTGCTTTATGGTGTGACAATATAAGTTGCTCGGCCCGGTACCTGCCCGTGTTTCTTGCCAGCCGCCGGTACTAATCTCCTTCATTGGCCTAATAACGCTTAAATTCCTGCCTTAAAGTGACTATACGTAAAAATGTTATTTCTTGACATGTGAAGGCAAGCCGGGAGCACACGTCAACCTTACCCCGGGATTATAAATCAAGCTAAAAAATTCACGTTAAGCCAAAGTGGACGAACATATCATGCTAGTAGTGCAAGTATAACCAAACGAACACGTCAAGCTGGGAGTATAAGCCAAGCCGGAAGTGCAAGTTAAACATGTACTAGCTAAACCAGAAGTTATCTTTAGGCTAGGAGTACGCGTCAAGCCACGAATACACGTCGAACTGGGAGTCTAAGCCAAGCCAGGTGTACAAGTCAAGCCAGACGTGCACGCCAAGCCAAGCCGGAAGTGCACTATATTTAGAATATCCTTTCGCTTGTAAGAGTGACGTCATCCTAAATAATCTACTTCCGGCTAGGTGGTTTTCTCTACATCGTTTTCAACACTTATATTCCAGCGGCTATATTCAGCTGTCTGAAGTTGTTAACACTGCTGTATTCCAGCAGCTCCAGCTGTATCACGTTGTGAGCACTGCTGTATTCCAGCAGCTCCAGCTGTATCACGTTGTGAGCACTGCTGTATTCCAGCAGCTCCAGCTGTATCTCGTTGTGAGCACTATTGTATTCCAGCAGCTCCAGCTGTATCACGTTGTGAGCACTATTGTATTCCAGCTGTATCACGTTGTGAGCACTATTGTATTCCAGCAGCTCCAGCTGTATCACGTTGTGAGCACTATTGTATTCCAGCAGCTCCAGCTGTATCACGTTGTGAGAACTATTGTATTCCAGCAGCTCCAGCTGTATCACGTTGAGTACTATTGTATTCCAGCAGCTACAGCTGTATCACGTTGTGAGCACTATTGTATTCCAGCAGCTCCAGCTGTATCACGTTGTGAGCACTGCTGTATTCCAGCAGCTCCAGCAGTATCACGTTGTGAGCACTATTGTATTCCAGCAGCTCCAGCTGTATCACGTTGTGAGCACTATTGTATTCCAGCAGCTCCAGCTGTATCACGTTGTGAGCACTATTGCATTCCAGCTGTATGACGTTGTGAGCACTTGTATTCCAGCAGCTCCAGCTGTATCACGTTGTGAGCACTATTGTATTCCAGCAGCTCCAGCTGTATCACGTTGTGAGCACTATTGTATTCCAGCAGCTCCAGCTGTATCACGTTGTGAGCACTATTGTATTCCAGCAGCTCCAGCTGTATCACGTTGTGAGCACTATTGTATTCCAGCAGCTCCAGCTGTATCACGTTGTGAGCACTGCTGTATTCCAGCAGCTCCAGCAGTATCACGTTGTGAGCACTGCTGTATTCCAGCAGCTCCAGCTGTATGCCGCACCAGACAAGTGAAAGGAGTCTTCACCGTGAGTTGTGTTGTGGTCGAGAACAAGGCAATTTGGGGTTTATTATTTTTGTCTATCTTTTACTTTTTATATATTAAAAGAGCTAGTTTTACATTCATATTTTCCTCAACGTAGAAAGCTGAACATTTTAGAGAAGAAGAAGTGTTAATTGAAAAAAGATTGTTAGAACTTTAGTGTTATGGATCAGACCAGACTTATCGAATTGCGAGAAGCGATAATCCTGGAGATTTTGAGCGCGGGACCGGGGCTGCCTTCTGCTGGGCTGGTGCTAGTATGCTACTAGACTGGTACTAGTCTGCTGCTAGGCTGGGACTAGCCTGCTACTAGGCTAGTACCAGTCTGCTACTAGGCTGGGACTAGCCTGCTACTAGGCTGGGACTAGCCTGCTACTAGGCTGGTACTATGTACGTTGCAGCTGGACTGGTGGTAATAGGCTACAGCTGGAAGCCGGACGATGTCCCGTTTTCAGTGCCGTATTCTTTTCACTGGAACTGGATCCTCTCCTGGATAGACTCACCTGGCTGGGTGACCTGCGCTCTTTGTTGCTTGTGTTCCTCGACGATTGCAACGTCAGACATTACTCCTTGTGACACAATTAATCTGCATTTTTGAATAATCCACATTTTGCCGTACAATGGGAGTCGCCGAAAGAATTATGCTCACAAATGCCCAACCACTTGGACTGAACGGTAGACTGATGCTCTCGCTTCTTGAGGTCGGCGTTCAATCCTCATCCATCTAGGTGGTTGGGCACTATTCTTTCCCTTCGTCGTATCCTAAATCTTCATCCTTTCCAAGTGATATAGCTGCAACGGCTTGGGGTTTTCTCCTGATAATTACATGTTGTTGTTATAGATTCAGCTACTCGGAACAAGTTCTAAGTAGCACGGGCTATGGTGAGCCCGTAGTGGAGTTTCCTGGCACAGAAGCGGTGCTGTGTGGATAATTACAGTTCCTCACATAATATAAACACTTGAGGAAGACGTGTAGGTGAGGTGAGGACCTCCGGGAGGTGCTGGCAGCCTCGTATAAGGGAATGTGTGATGTGCGTTTCACTTTGTCTCGGGTTTATGTAGATCATGATGTGTTAATGTTAATAAAGAAATGCGCAAGCGAATCATTCAAAATTACATATGAAGCCAAAAAGCGTGGCCAGTTACCATAGATTTGCCTACTCGAACAGTTTAATTATATTATCGAAAGTAAGTTCAAACACAGGTGTGGCTGTGTGGCTGGTGAGGCTGTGTGGCTGGTATTGCTGTGTGGCTGTGTGGCTGGTGTTGCTGAAGCGACACTCGTGATGCTGAGCCCATAATGCTGTTCAGGTCTCCCCCTCCGGCCTAAAGAACTGAGTAACATCCATATTCCACTAATATTCGAACCCAAACACTAAAATGTTTACTTCAACGTTTTATCTGGTGATTTTATGCAGTGTAGACTTGGTAATTCTCCAGACCTGGGAGGGAAACAATTTTACAAAAGCTGACCCAATGAGTTAACAGTTTTCATGTGGTACTTTTTTACATTGGGTTTAAATTATATAGTGAATAATATAAATATATATTTCAAGAAAATAATACAAAATAACAGATTTCATTTTTTAAAAACAAACGATACAGGTAATCCATTTGACTAATATCTTATAAATGTATATAAAAACATAACTGGTGTATTGACTGGCGACTAGGGCGCGCCGTACAGGCTTGATGGAGCGCTCACCGACAAACCTCCTCCTCCTCCTTTGATACCTCCACTACCGAAGCCTCCGTCACCCACGAAGCTGCTGCCACCTCCATAGCCACCAACAAAGCCGCCACCACTACCACCGAAACCGCCGCCGAGTCCACCACCGAGTCCACCACCGAATCCACCACCAAAACCGCCACCGCCGACAACCTGGCCACCGCCGTGAGCAGCAGAGCTGAGGGCAGACTGGAGGTCTCCACCGGTGGGCAGCGTAGGGTTGTCGCCGTCGGCGTAGTTGACGAAATACACTTGTGGAGTCTGTTGTTCTGGTGCTGGGACGTGGACGACCTTCTGGTCCAGTTCTGGTCGCTTGTTGAGGACGTACACGACGTTCTTCTGAACAGGTGGAGGCACGACGATGGGTTCCTGACCAAAGCCAACTTCTGGGGAATGGATGAATATAACGTTATGTTCAACCTTTGGTGGAGGAACGTATGGCTTCGGCCCGATGATTGGGGACACTGGAGGAGCTTTGTACACGTACAGATTGCGAGTGACCAGAGGAGTCACACAGCTGCCGTCAACATGGAGGATCTGTCCTCCTCCACAACCTCCACCGTAGCTACCGCCACCTCCAATCCCGATGCCACCTCCAACCCCTACGCCACCCCCGTGCCCAACGCCACCTCCAAACCCTGAACCGATTAACGAGTCGGCTCCAAATGCTGGTCCAGAGGGCGTGGGGAGGCTGTATCCTAGCGATCCGGCCTTGGCGGCGGCCACCAGCGTGGAGACCAGGATCTGCGGACACAAATGATGCATTAACCAGGTGTAAAGTGTGTGTGTGTGTGTGTGTGTGTGTGTGTGTGTGTGTGTGTGTGTACACGAGGAAAGGAGATGCTTCACAGCAACAAATTTTGCTTATTACATTCTCAAGCAGATTACCTCCAGATGTAATAAGCGAAAGTTCTTAATGTGACTTCTTGTTTCCTGCAGTGATATATATATATATATATATATATATATATATATATATATATATATATATATATATATATATTTACATATATAATGTGTATATACATACACATGTATAGTGCAAATGTAGTATAAATTATAACATAAAGTTCTCCCATAGCACTGGGCAGAGCCGGCTGGAACAAAATACTAGTGGTTCGAGGACGAGCAGTGATGACTGCTAGAGCACTAAGCCAGCGCCTCTCCACTGTAGAAGCACAGTGAAGGAGCTGTGGAACACAAACACTGACACTCCCACTGCACTGCTACTCACCAGGAGCTTCATGGTGGAGTGTGATGTGGGTCCAGGTCGTGGACTGGCTTATATACTTGCCTCTCTCTCTCTTGCCTCGCACACACTCACACACCTGACTCTCGCCCGCCTTCCCCTCATAGCACTTCCTCCATTCTCCTGGCGGTAGAGGCGGCCTGCGGGGTCAGTGGTGTCTCTTGCCACAACCTGTCATCAACGGTGTTGACTTGTGTGCCTTCAGTCACTAACTAGGGTGTGGGAACTGCACATACTCGATACATTTGCTTGCGAAACATTCCATGTCAACAGCTTGCCATAAATTTCGCTCCTGTAGTTTTGCAATTTGGTTTTTTGCTTCGACTGTATCAAACTAGGCTTTCTCTGATGTTCTAAAATAGCAAGACACATGGCTAATTGTTTTATACTGTAATGTTATTGAAATGTTCAAAGAACGAGGAAACGGAATTTCTTCTGACATGTTCAAAGATTAGGAAAACATTATCTATTATGAAATAGATGAAGGAAGAATAGGTAGGCGGAAGTTCTCGTAACCTGCATAAAGAACAAGAAGGTAAAAAAATGTCTAACATTTGGAAAGAACAGGAAAACGGAATTGCCTCTGCCATATGGGAAGAACAGGGAAAAGTTCTCTCTCTCTCTTGATATGTACAAAGAACAGGAAGTAGTTCTTTCACGAAACATGTACAAAGAACAGGGAGAAGTTCTCTCTCTCTCTCGGCATGTACAACG
>NC_091193.1:22181810-22209310 GCF_040958095.1 Procambarus clarkii
TCGGAGTATTTATATACCACAAAGATCACCACCTCCCAAGAGCACTAGAGCAAGTGAGGGGTCATTTATACGTTTATTTCATCAAGTCCCTGTTAATATGGGAAGACACAGTGTCTATGCTTAAGGCACAACTCTCCTAAACACGAGAGTGAAGTATACAACTTTAGAACACTTTCCCACCAGGAGACTCGACCCCTAGCCAGCTGATGGAGAGATACGTTGCTGGAAGGCTTCTGTGCTGGCTAGGGTTCGAGTCTCCTGGTGGGAAAGTGTTCTAAAGTTGTATATATATATATATATATATATATATATATATATATATATATATATATATATATATATATATATATATGTCGTACCTAGTAGCCAGAACTCACTTCTCAGCCTACTATGCAAGGCCCGATTTGCCTAATAAGCCAAGTTTTCATGAATTAATGTTTTTTCGTCTACCTAACCTACCTAACCTAACCTAACCTAGCTTTTTTTGGCTACCTAACCTAACCTTACCTATAAATATAGGTTAGGTTAGGTTAGGTAGGGTTGGTTAGGTTCGGTCATATATCTACGTTAATTTTAACTCCAATAAAAAAAACTTGACCTCATACATAGTGAAAAGGGTAGCTTCATCATTTCATAGGAAAAAAATTAGAAAAAATATATTAATTCAGGAAAACTTGGCTTATTAGGCAATTCGGGCCTTGAATAGTAGGCTGAGAAGTGAGTTCTGGCTACTAGGTACGACATATATATATATATATATATATATATATATATATATATATATATATATATATATATATATATATATACATATATATATATATATATATATATATATATATATATATATATATATATATATATATATATATATATATACATATATATACATATGTCGTACCTAGTAGCCAGAACTCACTTCTCAGCCTACTATTCAAGGCCCGATTTGCCTAATAAGCCAATTTTTCCTGAATTAATATATTTACTATAATTTTTTTCTTATGAAATGATAAAGCAACCCTTTTCTCTATGTACGAGGTCAATTTTTTTTTATTGGAGTTAAAATTAACGTAGATATATGACCAAACCTAACCAACCCTACCTAACCTAACCTAGCCTATATTTATAGGTAAGGTTAGGTTAGGTAGCCAAAAAAAGCTAGGTTAGGTTAGGTTAGGTAGGTTAGGTAGACGAAAAAACATTAATTCATGAAAACTTGGCTTATTAGGCAAATCGGGCCTTGAATAGTAGGCTGAGAAGTGCGTTCTGGCTATTAGGTACGACACATATATATATATATATATATATATATATATATATATATATATATATATATATATATATATATATATATATACGTATATATATATATATATATATATATATATGTATATATATATGTATATATATGTTGTACCTAATAGCCAGAACCCACTTCTCAGCCTACTATGCAAGGCCCGATTTGCCTAATAAGCCAAGTTTTCTTGAATTAATATATTTCTTCTAATTTTTTTCTCATGAAATGATAAAGCTACCCATTTCATTATGTATGAGGTCAATTTTCTGTTGTTGGAGTTAAAATTAACGTAGATATATGACCGAACCTAACCAACCCTACCTAACCTAACCTAACCTATCTCTATCGGTTAGGTTAGGTTAGGTAGCAGAAAAAGTTAGGTTAGGTTAGGTTAGGTTAGGTTAGGTTAGGTAGGTTAGGTTGTCGAAAAAACATTAATTCATGAAAACTTGGCTTATTAGGCAAATTGGGCCATGCATAGTTGGCTGAGAAGTGCGTTCTGGCTATTAGGTACGACATTATATATATATATATATATATATATATATATATATATATATATATATATATATATATATAATAATTTCAGCATACATATTATATTTGTATTTGTATTTTAGGTTTGAATTAGCAAGAGGAAATACAGGACCATATTAGACCCGTACCTGTAGTAACCTCTGACTCATGCTAATCATCTAACCATTTTATCCTCAATTTCGTCAAATTGTTGCTACTAGATTTAAATGTTATATTTAAATATCTCTCATTGCAATTCTGTTTTTTTATGAAACAAATTATATTTAAAAGTTTAGACATTCTCAGGTCAGGAAGAGTAATACGAGTAAGAATAATGTCCATGAACGAGTAAGACTTGTAGTGAGGAAGCTGCTTGCTCTCGTGTCGTCTTGCAAGAAGTATGAGGTATAAGGCAGCGGGCACCTTATATTAATGTTGGGCATAATATGGCATGCAGGTACTTGAAGTAAGGTGTAAAACACTTCATATGTGGAACATGGTACTTGATAGTGGGTCTTGGTACTTGATAGTGGGTCTTGGTACTTGATAGTGGGACTTGGTACTTGATAGTGGGACTTGGTACTTGATAGTGGGATTTGGTACTTGATAGTGGGACTTGGTACTTGATAGTGGGACTTGGTACTTGATAGTGTGACTTGGTACTTGATAGTGGGACTTGGTACTTGATAGTGGAACATGGTACTTGATAGTGGGACATGGAACATGATATAAGGCAGCAGGGACTTGCTGTGATGTAAGCCAAGAGTCACTGGAGCTGACAGGAAGAAAGAAAGCAACACGTTACCAGGCGAACCCCCTCAGGAAGTAGTAATTGACCCCCCATTCACCCCCCCCCTTTCTCCTGACCCCCCCTACTCTAACCCCCCCCCCCCCCACCATAGCCCCATCACCCTCTCCTGACCATCCCCTCCTTCACCCTCTCTTTGTTTTTTTGTCCTGCGAACCACAACTAAGACTGTAATTACGTCGTGTACGCATTGCACGATACAACGCGCCTCTCAGCATGTGAGTCTGACAGATTCACTTTTGGATCTGACGTGTAGAGTGACGAGCTGACGCAGCCCCGGCCCCACCTCACTCTTAAGTCTCAAGTTCGTTTAATTCATTATACAGCGCAAATGGCTTGAACGATATGTTGTTAAATGTAAGGGGGTTTCTTCACGAATTTCTCTCTGAACTGGACGCGGCTGTTTGGTTACGCAACGCTCCGTGTCTTGGCAGTACGCCCGGGCTGCTGGTGTGTGTTGTGGCCTCTCACACACACACACACACACACACACACACACACACACACACACACACACACACACACACACACACACACACACACACACACACACACACACACACACTGGCTAACATCAGAACTACTTTCAGAAACCTGTGTAAGGAATCATTCAGAACCTTGTATACCACATATGTAAGACCAATCCTGGAGTATGCAGCCCCAGCATGGAGTCCGTATCTAGTCAACCACAAGACGAAGCTGGAAAAAGTTCAGAAGTATGCCACTAGGCTAGTCCCAGAACTAAGAGGCATGAGTTATGAAGACAGACTACGTGAACTGCACCTCACGTCGCAGAAAGACAGAATGTTAGGGGGAGACATGATCACCACATACAAAATTCTCAGGGGAATTGACAGGGTGGACAAGGATGGATTATTTAACACGGGTGGCACACGCACAAGGGGACACAGGTGGAAACTGAGTACCCAAATGAGCCACAGGGACGTTAGAAGGAACTTTTTCAGTGTCAGAGTAGTTAACAGATGGAATGCATTAGGCAGTGATGTGGTGGAGGCCGACTCCATACACAGTTTCAAATGTAGATATGATAGAGCCCAGTAGGCTCAGGAATCTGTACATCAGTTGATTGACAGTTGAGAGGCGGGACCAAAGAGCCAGAGCTCAACCCCCGCAAGCACAACTAGGTGAGTACAACTAGTACACAGTCGCCACTGAGGCCTCCCCGGACCGACGAGGTAAGATCCGGTTCAGGTTTAGAAAGATCTCTGGCGGCAAATGGTCAAGGGTTCGAGTCCTTCAGAAGGTAGCTTGAAGGGTGGGAGAGTTAGGGAGTCGTGGGTGCCACAGGGTCATGGGTCCGATGCTCACCTGGCACTTAGTCAGTGTTTTAGCATATATCACTTTCTCCCCACGCCCCCCCCCCTCCCCTGCCCTTAACCCGCAGGCGTCACCCCCCCCCCCCCGCTGCTCCGCCCTCACCACCCCCCTCGCTGCTCCGCCCTCACCACCCCCCTACTGAACCTGTGAACCTGTGGGCGGTAGTGGACTCCATACCCATCCCGTGGGCGGTAGTGGACCCCATACCCATCCCATGGGCGGTGGTGGACCCATACCAATCCCGTGGGCGGTAGTGGACCCCCTACCCATCCCGTGGGCGGTGGTGGACCCCATACCCATCCCATGGGCGGTAGTGGACCCCATACCCATCCTGTGGGCGGTAGTGGACCCCATACCCATCCCATGGGCGGTGGTGGACCCATACCCATCCCGTGGGCGGTAGTGGACCCCCTACCCATCCCGTGGGCGGTGGTGGACCCCATACCCATCCCGTGGGCGGTAGTGGACCCCATACCCATCCCGTGGGCGGTAGTGGACCCCATACCTATCCCATGGGCAGTGGTGGACCCCATACCCATCCCATGGGCGGTAGTGCAAGGGTTACAGAGGCACATATTGGGTCCAGGAACTGAACCCAATAGTTCGTTTAGCTAAGCAAGTGACTTTGTTATTTTAGATTCAGCTTCTGGGGAACAAAAAGTTCCAAGGAGCACGGACTATGGTGAGCCCGTAGTGGACTTACCTGGCACAGGAGCGGGTGTGAATGTGGTGTGGGCAAGTGACAATCTCTTGAAGCTAGTTACACAATTGTTACTGTTACATACACATGTATATTTATATATATATATATATATATATACATACAAGTACACAAATACATCCACATATCAATTATCTTTTATATCTAAATCTAAACGATGTTCTCAAGTTTGTCAGTGTCTCATATGCTGCCGATGTCACCTTGTTTATGTGTGCCTCTGGTGTTAGTGCTGGAATTGTGTTCACTCCAGTCTTTATCTCTCTCCGATTCCTGTAGTATGGGTGAGTATGTGGGAGCATGGGTAAGTATGTGGGAGCATGGGTGAGTATGTGGGAGCATGGGTGAGTATGTGGGAGTATGGGTGAGTATGTGGGAGCATGGGTGAGTATGTGGGAGCATGGGTGAGTATGTGGGAGTATGAGTGAGTATGTGGGAGTATGGGTGAGTATGTGGGAGCATGGGTGAGTATGTGGGAGCATGGGTGAGTATGTGGGAGTATGGGTGAGTATGTGGGAGTATGGGTGAGTATGTGGGAGCATGGGTGAGTATGTGGGAGTATGGGTGAGTATGTGGGAGTATGGGTGAGTATGTGGGAGCATGAGTGAGTATGTGGGAGCATGGGTGAGTATGTGGGAGCATGGGTGAGTATGTGGGAGCATGAGTGAGTATGGGGGAGCATGGGTGAGTATGTGGGAGCATGGGTGAGTATGTGGGAGTATGGGTGAGTATGTGGGAGCATGAGTGAGTATGTGGGAGCATGGGTGAGTATGTGGGAGCATGGGTGAGTATGTGGGAGCATGAGTGAGTATGTGGGAGCATGGGTGAGTATGTGGGAGCATGGGTGAGTATGTGGGAGCATGAGTGAGTATGGGGGAGCATGGGTGAGTATGTGGGAGCATGAGTGAGTATGGGGGAGTATGGGTGAGTATGTGGGAGCATGGGTGAGTATGTGGGAGCATGAGTGAGTATGGGGGAGCATGGGTGAGTATGTGGGAGCATGAGTGAGTATGTGGGAGCATGGGTGAGTATGTGGGAGCATGGGTGAGTATGTGGGAGCATGAGTGAGTATGTGGGAGCATGGGTGAGTATGTGGGAGCATGGGTGAGTATGTGGGAGCATGAGTGAGTATGGGGGAGCATGGGTGAGTATGTGGGAGCATGAGTGAGTATGGGGGAGCATGGGTGAGTATGTGGGAGCATGAGTGAGTATGAGGGAGGTTCTGGCAGTATGTCCTAGCATGCAGGACGGGCTGGGGTAACAGAGTGCATGTGGAGCATGTTGGACTAAGGTAAGAATGGCTAGACATGTGGGGTATATGTGAGAATGTGGGAGCATGAAGGGCATGCGGCAGAATGATGGGAATTTGGAAATTGTTTGTAGTATGTGGAAGTGTGTGGGATCATATAGGAGTGTGATGGAGCATGCGGACCAGGGGACAACATGGAGGCACATATGTAGTATGTGGGAGCACATGAACCATGTAGGAGAATGTGCGATCATTATGAGCACCGGAGAACATTCGAGGGTTGAAGGGATGGCTGAGGGGTTGTGACAGCTGCTGCTGCTGCTCATGCTCTCAGTGTTCAGTACATTATACCTGGTTATTGTGTACAGACACCTTAACAATGGCCTGACCAATCACTTTGTTACGATACAAACATCATGACGCTGCTGTATTCTTCATGAGTGATGACCGTCGGGTTGTTGACACCGATGGTTGATGTGTATGATGAGCTCAGGAGGTCTCTACTGATGCTGTACAGGTGCGAGTGAGGAGGATAATTATCAGGATAAAGAGCTGAATCACCACGACTATGTAGTACTTGTAGGGCGTGTGAGGACAAGCAGGAGGGGTGGGGGGTGACGGAGGGCAGGAATGGTGCCCAGACTCTTGCACCGTCCAGGATCACACCCAGACCAGCAGGCCGTCGCTGTACCTGGAGTTTACCTGCAGAGGGTTCTGGGAGCTCTTCTTTTCCAAGCCCGGCCTGGAGTCAGGCTCGATTTGTGATAATTTCGTTCAAGAGGCCGTTGCTTGGAACGGCCCGCAGCCCCACATATCCACTACAGCCCGGTTGGTCAGGCACTTCTTGCAGAAACCTATGTAATTGCTTCTTGAAAACGTGCACCTTTGTTTCGTTAATTATTTCTTATGCTTGCTGAGAGAGTATTGAACAGCCGTGTACCCTTGATGGAGCTGTGATGATGTCACTGGTGAAGCTGTGATGATGTCACTCGTGAAGCTGTGGTGATGTCACTCGTGAAGCTGTGGTGATGTCACTGAAGCTGTGATGATGTCACTGGTGAAGCTGTGATGATGTCACTGGTGAAGCTGTGATGATGTCACTGGTGAAGCTGTGATGATGTCACTGGTGAAGCTGTGATGATGTCACCCACACTCAGGGTCGTGTCTCTGTGTCTGGTGATGGCGCCGTGTGTTAACAATGAACACATTTTGTTCTTATATTTGTGGCTGCCTCTCAGCAGCGGCGGACACTCGCCGACACCGTGTTGGCGCCTCTAACAATAATTCCTGCCATATGTCTTGGCAACACCAGAAATGAATCTTATAATATTTTTGCTCGTAACATCAGAATGTATATTGTGTAATGTTTTGCTAGTAACATGAGAAATAAATCCTGCAATGGTTTTGTTTCACTTATTGTTGTTGTCAGTTGCAGGTGTGGTCGAGGGGTTATTGTTGTCAGTTGCAGGTATGGTCGAGGGAATGTGGTTGTCAGTTGCAGGTGTGGTCGAGGGGTTGTTGTTGTCAGTTGCAGGTGTGGTCGAGGGGTTGTTGTTGTCAGTTGCAGGTGTGGTCGAGGGAATGTGGTTGTCAGTTGCAGGTGTGGTCGAGGGGATGTGGTTGTCAGTTGCAGCTGTGGTCGAGGGGATGTGGTTGTCAGTTGCAGGTGTGGTCGAGGGGTTGTGGTTGTCAGTTGCAGGTATGGTCGAGGGAATGTGGTTGTCAGTTGCAGGTGTGGTCGAGGGGATGTGGTTGTCAGTTGCAGGTGTGGTCGAGGGGTTGTTGTTGTCAGTTGCAGGTGTGGTCGAGGGAATGTGGTTGTCAGTTGCAGGTGTGGTCGAGGGGATGTGGTTGTCAGTTGCAGCTGTGGTCGAGGGGATGTGGTTGTCAGTTGCAGGTGTGGTCGAGGGGTTGTTGTTGTCAGTTGCAGGTGTGGTCGAGGGAATGTGGTTGTCAGTTGCAGGTGTGGTCGAGGGGATGTGGTTGTCAGTTGCAGCTGTGGTCGAGGGGTTGTTGTTGTCAGTTGCAGGTGTGGTCGAGGGGTTGTTGTTGTCAGTTGCAGGTGTGGTCGAGGGAATGTGGTTGTCAGTTGCAGGTGTGGTCGAGGGGATGTGGTTGTCAGTTGCAGCTGTGGTCGAGGGGATGTGGTTGTCAGTTGCAGGTGTGGTCGAGGGGTTGTTGTTGTCAGTTGCAGGTGTGGTCGAGGGAATGTGGTTGTCAGTTGCAGGTGTGGTCGAGGGGATGTGGTTGTCAGTTGCAGCTGTGGTCGAGGGGTTGTTGTTGTCAGTTGCAGGTGTGGTCGAGGGGTTGTTGTTGTCAGTTGCAGGTGTGGTCGAGGGGTTGTTGTTGTCAGTTGCAGGTGTGGTCGAGGGAATGTGGTTGTCAGTTGCAGGTGTGGTCGAGGGGATGTGGTTGTCAGTTGCAGCTGTGGTCGAGGGGATGTGGTTGTCAGTTGCAGGTGTGGTCGAGGGGTTGTGGTTGACAGTTGCAGCTGTGGTTGTCAGTTGCAGGTGTGGTCGAGGGAATGTGGTTGTCAGTTGCAGGTGTGGTCGAGGGGTTGTGGTTGTTAGTTGCAGCTGTGGTCGAGGGGTTGTGGTTGACAGTTGCAGGTGTGGTCGAGGGAATGTGGTTGTCAGTTGCAGGTGTGGTCGAGGGGTTGTGGTTGTTAGTTGCAGCTGTGGTCGAGGGAATGTGGTTGTTAGTTGCAGCTGTGGTCGAGGGAATGTGGTTGTCAGTTGCAGGTGTGGTCGAGGGGATGTGGTTGTCAGTTGTAGCTGTGGTCGAGGCCGAGAATCGTTTCCAGGAACTTTTCGACGTTAGGAAATCCATGATGGACTGTAGTATGTTGGTGGAGCTGAATTGTAGTGGTTTTATGCTGTGTATTTGTATTTGTTGTTGTTTTATTGTATATGTTTGTGTCTTTGTGTGTGTGTGTGTGTGTGTGTGTGTGTGTGTGTGTGTGTGTGTGTGTGTGTGTGTGTGTGTGTGTGTGTGTGTGTGTACTCGCCTGGTCGTGGTTGCATGGTGGATCGCTACCTTGCAGACAACACTTCCTCTGGGAGTCCCGTGTGTTACCTCCTCCTCACCCTCTCAACCATCTTGCAAGAAATGTTCATTGACACCAGAATTCTCCCACCATAGAAGAAAACCTCCCACTATCAAAACAATAATCCGTAGCTCGGTGGCTCTCGTCTGCTTCCATCTCTTGTATATGGATCACATTTTCTGTGTTCCACATCTGTGGAGGAGAAGTGTGGTCCTCGTGTACATGTAATAACTGCACTGGTACAAGAGTTGTGACCTGACCTGACACACGAGACTGTGAGACAGTGTACACCTTGTGTGCTCACTGTGAGATGAGTGCTTATGTCGTCATGTGATAACTGTCGTTGAGTAAGGTGATGACGGAGCTACATGTACACGCTCTAGTGACTGTGTCGCTAAACCACTACACACATTACTTTAGACCAGAAGGAATGCTTTTGTTCCTTCAGATCTCCCAGGAGCTCGCTGATGGCTTCATCTCATGAGTCAGCCGCACTCTTCAGTTGTGGTAACCCGTCTTGCACACACACACACACACACACACACACACACACACACACACACACACACACACACACACACACACACACACACACACACACACACACACACACACACACTGCATTAGACAGTGATGTGGTGGAGGCTGACTCCATACACAGTTTCAAATGTTGATATGATAGAGCCCAGTAGACTCAGGAACCTGTACATCAGTTGATTGACGGTTGAGAGGCGGGACCAAAGAGCCAGAGCTCAACCCCCGCAAGTACAACAAGGTGAGTACACACACACACACCTGCCTCTCTGTTTACCCCACTCTACCTTTGAGCTCCTTTTTGTATCTCTTCTCTCTGACTCTGCCAACCGCCCTTCTCCTACCAGCCCCTCTACACGCTTCCTCCTCACATCTCACGCCTTCCTCACACCACCCTCAACCTCTCACCTCCACTACATTCCTCACTAAAGTTCTCAATCTCACAGCCTCTCACTTCCTCTCAACCCCTCGCTACCCCACAACCATTCATTCTAAATAATATTGCCTTCATCTCCCACAGGTAATCCACACTATTAAACACAAAGGTTCTGAGAACTGTTAGTTACTGTTCTGAGTTAGAGAAGTGTCCAAGATGAACCTCAAGATCGCGTATATCAATGTTGCTGAAGTCACAGATAAAACAGATGAATAAAAACCCATTTAAGTACACGAAACTAATGGTAGTGCTGTGGTGGAAACCATAATGGCTGATGTGATCTTGCAGGCAATGTTTAGAGGGGAATAAATGGTAATACGAAAAGAAAGGCAACAAAGACCGGGAGGGGTTTTGCTCTCCGAGTAAAACAAAAGCAGAATTTCGAGGTACTTGCAAATTAATATACACATGGTTAATGCGAGTACATCACTGAGACTCTGACACCAGATGACAACAGACACACAACCCTCCAGTAAACAACACAAGAGTGAGACGGAAATACGAAGACCTCAACACAGCGTAGATGAACTAAAGAGATCAGCAACTGCAACTCTCACAATGGGAATAAAATTACTGTTCGTTGGGGGACCTCAATCATAAAGAGATAGACTGAAAATTAAGACATCTCCCCATTGTGGAGAAGTAATGCGGGGCATAATGTAAAATCTGTGGATGTTATGGAAAGGAACTTCTAAGCACCACATATATATATATAAGGTGACAGAAGAGACTGGGAAGAGATACCTCTAGGCTTTCAAGCCTAATCCTCATCCAGAATGAGGACATTGTGAACTTGGATCATGATACACCACAACGATTGTGGTGTATCAATCGTGACCATTGCATCCTGCTTGTTCACTATATGTTTGATAAGGCCCAATGCACAACGGCCAGGCTGGCAACGACCGGGCTGGCAACGGTCAGGGGTGGCAACGGCCAGGCTGGCAACGGCCGGGCTGGCAACGGTCAGGGGTGGCAACGGCCGGGCTGGCAAGGGCCAGGGGTGGCAAGGGCCAGGGGTGGCAACGGCCAGGCTGGCAACGGCCAGGCTGGCAACGGCCAGGCTGGCAACGGCCGGGCTGGCAACGGACTGTAGGAAAGTGCTTTGTCAAGTATTTACTTTTATTACCCACAAAGCGGAGAATGTCTTAGTAGAGCGCTTAACGTCTGTCTAACGGCTCTCAGTATTACATATATATTCTTTTCCCAGAGCTTGCCACTGCGGCCGCGTTTTGCATTGCCAGTTGTGTTTTTATTTGGAAAAAGAATCTGTTGCATAAAAATGCTTCAAGCGCAGCAAGCATGTACTCGCAGCTTTTTATCGGAAGATGTCACGGAACTGGTGAAGGTTGAGCTGCGAGGTGCAGTTACCTGCTGCTCACTACACACCCACAAGGCTGTGTAGTGACCCAAGATCACTTAATGGTATTGCACACAACCTGGGAACAGTGCAGCGTGTTCACTTGCAAGTCACCGTGGAGAAATAAGCCACAATCTCTTCTCTGGACTCGTAAATACTGTCAATATTTGTATTTATTGATGGTGGCTTGGAGGATGTTTCACGGTTTAACGGGATTGAACGTCATAGAATGATTGAAGGTTGAGGGAATGATGGAGAAACTAACGGGTTAATCCGTGAAAAATAGAGCGATTCCGATGCGGAAGTTACTTTCACAGCGACTGTGAAATACGTCATGGTATTATTTACGTCTTGACATGAAGAGTGCACGGTTGTGTCAGCCACAGCCGCGGTGTGCACACTCATGCTCGAGCGCGCCCACCGGCCTGTCATCAGCCCGCTGTAATAGATGTTACCAGCACAAACACTGCTAGTTCATGAGAGGTAATACATGTTGTTGTTATAGACTCAGCTACTCGGAACACGTTCCAAGTAGCACGGGCTATGGTGAGCCCGTCACTTACCTGGCACAGGAGCGGTGCCCGGGTAATACAGCCTACAGATGTATACATACACGTCAGGTCTGGGGGAACACTTGCATGCCTCAACATAATTCACAGATCTCTGTTTTTCTTCTACATAGACTTTGAGGATTTCTGCATGAATTTATGGAAGACTATTTTATATGATCAACATTACCGGCCAAGACGAGTAATAGAAATACGAATATCTAATCCGTGACCAACTGAGAAGGATAATATATTTGTTCTAATATAGACGTGGTCATTCATATACACACATTGGTAACCAGTATATTTACGTATTTACAATCTTGTAAAGCCACTAGTACGCGCAGCGTTTCGGGCAGAAACGTGTTATTGTATAGTGTTTAGTATAGTATAGTATAGTATAGTATAGTACAGTGTTATTGGTCACTCTACCACAGGAGGTAAATGTGGCGTCTTTACAATGGTAATCAGCATTTATACATTTGTGTCTCTTGTACTTGATTTTTTATTGTTGCCGCCGGAGGCGGCTAGTTTATTGTGCACCCCATACTGATCCTGTGAGCGGTAGCGCAAAAAGGATTACAAAGGGCACAAAAGGTCTCTATCAGACCTCAACGGAGATTATTACATTAACAATTTCATCTATCCTTCACACTTTATAATTCTAATTTCAGCTAGTTACAGAGAATGTTATGTTTCAAAAGCAATAAATTTATATAAAGTCATTATACATTAATGGTAGGTCTTATCACTAATACATAATTGTTTGAGCAATGGAGATATTACAGTAATAGGGGAGCTGCTGTTCGTTATTATTAGTCTTCACAATACACTACTTGTTTCTTTATCACATATGTCGTTTATCTTCTGGAGGCGAAATATGGATACAGTGTAAGGACTTGTACTGTTGTAGTTGTGAACAGTAATCCGGGAGTGATGGAGTAACTCCCTCACTGTACCAGCTATGTGGAAGGAGTAGCAACGGTGTCCATCACTGTCGTCCTAGCCCGCAAGGCCACCGAGCCATCACAGCCAGGTTGGTCCGGTAACTCTAGCAGATACTTGTAATGATCTCTCTTGACTGCTCCAACTGTTGTTGCTCCTCCGGCTAGTGGAGCGAGAGTCTCTTTTATTGCTGGAAATTGCTGCCTTCGTGTCCAAATTGGTTTGACGAGCAAAGTATAGCACCACTGATGCATGCGTCTAACTCGCTAAACGACGCGTCGTGAGACGTGCGTCTAACTCGCTAGTGTTCTTGTGGACGCTTCCAGGTAAAGTTAAGCATTCGTTTTGTTGGGGAGAGGAAGCCTGTCCACCAACCACAAAATAGAAGCCACAAAATATCACCAACATATTAAAGCATAGAATGACTCCAGGGTAATTTTTAAAACAAATTTATTTTCGAAGAATTACAAGTTAGAAAGCAATGGTGTGTGGTGAAGGCTGGGCCTGGTGTGTGGTGGTGAGGGCTGGGCCTGGTGTGTGGTGGTGAGGGCTGGGCCTGGTGTGTGGTGGTGAGGGCTGGGCCTGGCCTCCTGCTGTAGCAGGTACCTACACCTCACACTTCACACACTTCTCGCTCGCCTAACGTCTCATCGCGCCAACATCTAGTGAGTCTACGGACGTGATTCCACAAATTCTCTCGTGAACATTTAAGCATCACTTACGCGTTTGAATGTGCAAATTATAAATATTATTTCAGAAGAGTAATGATACATGTAAGATTGCTTGACGACTTAAGAGAGTGGAAGCCCTGCACTTGCTGGCAGGAACACGCTAAGAGAAAGGCGACATTTGTTACGTACGGGAAGTGAGAGTGGCGCCTCTTGCTGCTTCGTAAATTAATCCCTGGAAAAAACAGTGTTAAATATGACGAATAATGCCAGCTCAGACACCTGATTTCCTCCTGTCCTTTTTCTGTGCTACAGCCGCCCCTTCGCCCCCCCCCCCCCCCCCGCGGCTCCAGGGCCGGGGGTGAGGGTGTAGGGACAGCTTACATGCACAAATATAGTTAACATTACACTTTAGTGTGGTTGAGCGATTTGTGAAGTAGAATGAAAGTGGTTCTGCTCGGTAATTTTACAGACTTCCAGTGTGTGTGTGTGGCGGGGGGGGGGGGGCAGTGAGTGTGTGTGTATACTCGCGTAGTTGTGCTTGCGGGGGTTGAGCTCTGGCTCTTTGGTCCCGCCTCTCAACTGTCAATCAGCTGATGTACAGATTCCTGAGCCTACTGGGCTCTATCATATCTATATTTGAAACTGTATATGGAGTCAGCCTCCACCACATCACTGCCTAATGCATTCCATTTGTCAACTACTCTGACACTAAACAAGTTCTTCCTAGTAACTCTGTGGCTCATTTGTGCACTCAATTTCCACCTGTGTGTCCTAGTGCGTGTGACCCTTGTGTTAAATAGCCTGTCTCTATCTACCCTATCAATTCCTTTGAGAATCTTGTATTCGGTGATTATGTCCCCCCTAACTCTTCTGTCTTTCAGTGACGTGAGGTTTAATTCCCATAGTCTCTCCTCGCAGCTCATACCCCTCGGTTCGGGTACTAGTCTGGTGGCTAACCCTAGACAATATATATGATAGATGTAGCTACCCTATAGGCAATATGTATATAATAGAGTACATAGTTTGTCATGAAATATGTCCAAGAATTTTTTTATGTACTTTTAAATAGCTATCCTAAACTTATGAATGGCTTCGTGTTTGTGTCTAGCTACGGACTGATGCTGAGAACTTTTTTTGTATTAACATATTTAGGTACATCTGCATTTGCGCAGCCTCCCTACACTATATGAAGGGAAGTACAGTGTCAAAAAACTAGCTACATGATGTTAAAAATCTCCATCACACAGGATGGTTAGTTATAAACTCTGGCTGCATTATGAGGATATCATCATCAACACAAGAGTGAATAAGTTTTTTATTGTTATTATTGTTTTCTACCACAGACGTGACCACACATTAACAATGCTAACCAGCATATATACATTCTGTCCTCCATGGACAGGGTGAGAGATGTGCTAAACATATAGTTCCGTGATTTATTGAACAATCTGTGGTTGATTGCAGTGCTTTTAAAATACTTAGTGAATAGGAAGCGGTGATACTAAAAGTGCCCATCATCTGGCAGGATGGTCAGTCATACAGGGCCACGTGAGAACGGGAAGTCTGTGTATGACAAGCGTCTGCGGTGTGTGGGCGCCATATTTCAGCGTTGGTGAGCGTGGGTTGGACGGTACTTGGATAGACTCTGGCAAATCTATTACATCAGGTCTAAGTCGTCGCTGGCTTCACTGTGCTTGATACTGAGATGGGAAACATCGTAATTTACTCAAGGGCCGGAGAATTGTTCTTGTTGTGAGCTTAAACGACCATGAAGATGTGAAGCCAAAAGAAAGGTAGGAATAATTGTCTGATTGGTTGAAAAAGAAAACTTAGAGTATATATATCAGGAATTTATATATATTTTTTCTTAATGGTATACCTACAGAAAGAAAAGGACCCGCGGATGCCACCATAGGCTTATTGGTGCATAGATATGTTGTTGATGGCCGGGGGCTTCCTGCCAGAGTGCGAGCCCTCTATTGACTAGTTGTGTCTGCAGAATCGAGCTATTAGCTCTTGGACCCCGCCTTTCTAATCAGTCTGTTTTTCCTTTATTATATCTACTACATATTTCTCTTTAACTTACTCAACAAGGGCATCAGGTGAAAGAAACCTTGTTCATTTGTTTCTGCCTCAGCCGGGAATCGAACCCGGCTCCTTAGGACTACGACCCCCGAGCGCTGTCCACTCAGCCGCGAGACCACTTGTGGGCGTGTCACCCTACACTCGACGTCTCTGGTCACATATAAGTAAGCTTATTCGGTTGTCACTCAACTGTTGTGGCTTGCATCACACACAAGGTCACCAGGTGACTTGAGCTAGGTGGACCTCGACTATTCTAAGCAGTGCAAACCAATATGGAGACGGGAGTGAATGGTCCATATGTTCTTATCTGCGGTGTTGGGGTGTTGTAAAGGTGTCCTGAGTTACACAAGGGGTTGAGTGAAGGTGTCCTGAGTTACACAAGGGGTTGAGTGAAGGTGTCCTGAGTTACACAAGGGGTTGAGTGAAGGTGTCCTGAGTTACACAAGGGGTTGAGTGAAGGTGTCCTGAGTTACACAAGGGGTTGAGTGAAGGTGTCTTGAGTTACACAAGGGGATGAGTGAAGGTGTCTTGAGTTACACAAGGGGTTGAGTGAAGGTGTCCTGAGTTACACAAGGGGTTGAGTGAAGGTGTCCTGAGTTACACAAGGGGTTGAGTGAAGGTGTCCTGAGTTACACAAGGGGTTGAGTGAAGGTGTCTTGAGTTACACAAGGGGATGAGTGAAGGTGTCTTGAGTTACACAAGGGGTTGAGTGAAGGTGTCCTGAGTTACACAAGGGGTTGAGTGAAGGTGTCCTGAGTTACACAAGGGGTTGAGTGAAGGTGTCCTGAGTTACACAAGGGGTTGAGTGAAGGTGTCTTGAGTTACACAAGGGGTTGAGTGAAGGTGTCTTGAGTTACAGTCACCTTCAGTCATTAACACGCTGCTGCTGGTGCCAGGACTGAGTCCTCCCGTGAACACGCCTCAACGGCCAGGAAGTCACTGCTGCTCATCTTAGTATGCTTAAGCACGTTGTTAACGGTGAATTTGCTTGTGTTCTAATTCAAACAAACGGGACTGTTTTGCACGAATTATCAGAGTAACTGTCTCACTGGACTTTGTACACCGTTTATGTTAGTACTTGTTTAACCTATTGGGTTGTGTCCTTCATAGCAGACGTTGTAGAAGGGGTGAGGTTAGATTGAGCGGTCTCGTTACAGAATTTCCTTTCCTCCAATATACTTTCCCTCCTTCCATCTCCATAGGGTATCCACTCCCTCCCTCCACCTCAACGCTCCCCCCCCCTCCCTCCATCCACCTCAGGAGCTGTGAAGGCGGCAGCGTTGAGAAGGAAGACATGAAGGGCAGCCGAGCGATCTGGGTGACCGCTGACCAAGGCCACTGTGTCGACAGGAAGAGCGGTTCGTTTCCAGCGAGTCATCAGCATAAAGGTTGATATCTTTTTCTATCGTGAACTTCAGAAGACTGTCGTAGCCGCCTCGTCTGCAAGTGTTGTGGTAGGAGGAACGACTCAGTAAGTAGATTATACCTCAGAGCATCACTCTCCTTGCGAGGAGACACAAGGAATAATGTCCGTCCATGTTGCGTGTTCCATCCTCTTACGGCGGCCATTTGATTCATCAGGATTGCGTCGATCGTCTGGTCCACCAGCATGACTGGGAAGGGCCCGGTCCACGAGGAGCACCGGGACCCGGTCCACGAAGAGCACCGGGACCCGGTCCACGAGGAGCACCGGGACCCGGTCCACGAGGAGCACCAGGTAGTGATACACATGGACAGATGATACTAACACATAATACACTGACAAAGTATACATACACACATGATACATACCGACACATAATACCTAGTGACATATGATTCATATCGACATGTGATTCATAGTGACATATGATACATACCGTAGTGACATGCATGACACATACTGACACATGTGGTACATATTAATATGACACATACATGTGAGAAAGAGACAGACAGACGGGCACCTCCGTGTACCCTTTCTAGTGTATTTATATAAATATTTGCTGTGTATCTTAACGCAGATTTTATATTATTATTTCTTTGGGGTTAAGCGACTTGGTTTCAATTTATTTTTTGTCACACTGGAGTGTTTGTGGAAGTATGTGTACAGTGTCATGGACTTGTAGATATACTCTCGCAAGGTTAACAAAAAATTCCAGTGTGGTGACAAAATAAGAATTGGCGCCATTGACTGATGGCGTGTGGGGCGACTGATGCATTTACCAATCAAAAGCGTGAACATAAGTGACGTCATATTGGGCAGCCAATGGGAGAGGCTACATTTGAATGAGCCGGGTCAGATCGCCACTCAGATTCTCACAGACATGCATGACGGAAGCTGCGCGTTGTCCTGGGAAACCATTGGTATCTTACTACGGCCATGACTGAGAGTTGATGTCTAGGCAGGATAAGTATAGGTGTTCGTACATCGTGGTACGAACCTAGACCTATTTTCATGGGCAATAAATAGGTGCCCGGGAGTTAGTTAACTGTTGTTGGTTGCATCCTAACAAATGTCAGAAAGTCTCGATAAACCTTAGGCTTGCTGTCACCGACAATGGGAGACAATATTACCGACAATATTACTTTTGTAATATCCCTCACAATTTCTCAGGAAACAAGGAAAGGTATTTGAATATTTATATAGAGTAATTAGCAGGGATTTGAAATATAAATAACAATATACTGATATGATAATTTTAACAATTTTCGTGCAATCGACGGAGAGGATGAGTGGGTGCAGGGTGCATAGTCGGAACACAGATCTACACTGAGCTCAGTGCTCAGCTGTGGACCTGGAGAAAGTGTACTAGTGGTACAGAGAGAGAGAGAGGACCCTGGAGGGCTTGGTGAAGAGACAAGGTTGGGAATCTAATTACATTTCACCTCAGAAACAGTATGTAGTCCCTCTAGTGATATTTATATTCGGTATAATATAATGGAGAAGATAGTATTCAGTAAGGAGAGCCACTTTCAATGACGAGAAAGACAGGAAAGCAGCTGATTAATAACAGAACTGAGGTCTCGAATAATTCCTCAATACAGTAGTAATTCATACTAAAGTGTTGTCTTCTTATGGTTTGTCAAAGCTCCAGAAAACAACAAGTAAATATAGTATGTATATATTTATCTTAGCCATTGTTTACAGATGTTAGGTTTGACATTTTAAATATAAATCCATCTCTTGCCTAAAATAAATATTACATAATAAAATTAACAAAGCTGGAAATAATTTTAAGCCGGTGAGTTCTTTCGTTTAGTGGTTTGAGAGCCAGAGCCTAAGGAAGATGGTGCTGTTGAATTGCTTACGGTGATGAATATAGACGAGACGGCGTCGACACACCGACTCCACTGTCACTCAGGACACCGCCTCCGCCAATGCCGCCGCCAATGCCACCTCCAATGCCACCGCCAATGCCGCCGCCAATGCCACCTCCAATGCCACCTCCAATGCCACTTCCAATGCCACCTCCAATGCCACCACCAGCGCCGATAACCTGACCGGCACCGTGAGAGGCAGAGCTGAGGGCAGACTGGAGGTCCTCTCCTGTAGGTAGAGTCGGGTTGTCGCCCTCTCCGTAGTTGACGAAGTACACTTGTGGAGTCTGTTGTTCTGGTGCTGGCACGTGGACGACCTTCTGGTCAAGCTGTAGTCGCTTGTTGAGGACGTACACGACGTTCTTCTGTTGAGGTGGTGGCACCACAATGGGTTCCTGACCTGGACCTGCTTCTGGGGTACGGATGAAGATAATGTTGTGTTCAAGCCTTGGTGGGGGAACCTGTGGGCGTGGTCCGATGATTGGGGACGCTGGTGGAGAATTATACACGTATAAGTTTTTGGTGACAATAGGAGTCACGCAACTTCCGTCCACATGACGGATCTGTCCAGCTCCACAGCTGGCCCCTTGGCCGCCTATGATGAGACCTGGACCAGAAGGTCTTGGTAGACTGTAAGTCGGCAGTTTCTCGGCGGCGGCTGCCGCAACCAAGGAGACAAGAATCTGAAACAGAATTAAAATATTATTGGTTAGATTCTGGCTGACTCACAAACGCAGAAAGTTTTTATATCCAGAATCTGCTAAAAAAAAGTTGATTAACTAAGATGATAGAGAAGAGGCTGGGTTAATGTTAAGGCCAATCAACAGCCAGGATCATCAAGGTCTCAATCTTCTCATTAACTAACCTTCATGTATGTTATAATATCTGTCAGAATTTGGAAATATAGAAAGCTCGGTGAATATTGTGTAAAGTGTACGCCACCACCACTCGATGCTCACACTTTGGTAGAGTGAGGAGAATAAGTGTGTGATTTCCTGGTGAAAAAAGCGACTACTGTAATGTTGGCAACTGAGAACAAAAACAAAGGTGCTGTAAAGTGAAGGGTGAGCTTCAAGTAGGCCGAATAGTGTGTGTTGGTAACACTTAACTGTCACATCTAGGACGCCTCCTTTATAAAGGCTATGACGTCACTCCTACAGTGCTGAAGGTGCACACTAAATGTTCAGATATCTGTGGGCGGCAAATAGTTTTCCCTTAAAGTTATTGGTTTTCAAATTCAGATTGTCATAAAGTCTTTGTTGACTTGCTCTTCACCTATTATTCCCTGTAATCCCTCACGTAGACTCGGGTTGTAGCGATGTTGTGTAAAAATACTTCTTAATAAACAATAAACTTAAAACGCAATAAAAACCACTAGTCACTCGTGTTGCCATGACACCTTACACCTCTGTCATCCTTGGTAACAATAGAAGAGGTCAAGGTTCTCACAACAAACCTCTCATCCGCTGACAATTTATGAATACATCGGACAAACATTTCCCATGTACTCTAAGTGGTCTAAATTTAGTGTCGTCGAGAGTGACCCAGGAACATCTTGCTAGGCTGCAAACGAAGCCTACATGAAGAGACCTTTGTTCCGAGTATTCCGCCCCTTATTAAGAACATACCTTAGCGAGTTTGTCTCGTCATTTTGTTAGTGTGAATGTCTAATCCACTTTGGACCAACTACCAGATACCTGTGACAACTACCATGTCTTACACCCTACCGGACTCTGTCTCGTACTCTACAAGAACACGGGCGGCTCTTGTAGTCCGTCTCAACTCCACTACGTCACTATACACAAGACGCTAACACAGGCCGGAGGAGGCACTCACCAGGAGCTTCATGGTGGAGTGTGATGTGTCGACGAGGAGGCCCCAGTCTTTATATAGGAGCACTCTCACTTGGACGGGGCAGCCTTGACCATCCCGTCTCCATAGCACGCCTCCCTGCCCGCTCACCTCTTACCATTATCCTCCGACACACAAGGTTACCTAACTACTTCTCGACCTTACACCACATTGATTCTGGATATAGGCCGGCATGGAGGTGTGTGAGGGGCTTCTCTGGGTGCTGCCGGGCGGCTCTTGTGTGCCCGGGTACAGTGTTGTGCCTCACATTGGTCACCTTCCTGTGTTGTGTTTTACTACAGTACAATGGTCATCATCTGATTTTATTGAAGTCACCGAATACACAAGATGAAGTCATCATGTGTTTTGCTGGTGTACACCGGCCAGCTTGTGTGCCTCCTGGAGTTATTATATCAGTGAAGTTCGTCGTGCCAGAACACCGCGTCATACATTAAATATTGTCTCCACGTTACTATATATTTCACTCAACACACTCATTCATAAAGATATTTCGTCAGTAAATGTGAACGTTTGCATGAGGCTGTGCCCATACCTGTGAGATGTTGGTCCAAGTCACTGTCCAGAATAACTTTACATAAAAATTCAATAAACCCGAGATTGGTACTTAGACGCCTTCACGCATGTATATACACATATACATGCGTGGACAGCACGCTGGATACATAGTCCTGTGGACCGGGGTTCGATACCCGGCGCCGGCGGAAACAGATGGGCAGAGTTTCTTTCATTCTGATACCCCTGTTACCTAGCAATAAATAGGTACCTGAGAGTTAGACAGCTGTTAGGCTGCTTCCTGTGTGTGTGTGGAGAAAAAATTAGTTAGTAGTTAATAACAGTTGAGAGGCGGGCCGAAAGAACAGAGCTCAACCTCCTCCCCCACAAGCACAACTAGGTACTTACCTAGTTGTGCTTGTGGTGGTTGAGCTCTGGCTCTTTGGTCCCGCCTCTCAACTGTCAATCAACTAATTTACAGATTCCTGAGCCTACTGAACTCTATCATATCTACACTTGAAGCTGTGTATAACTTTAATAAATGTAAGCAAAGACAGCAACGATTGAGAACAAAAATTCAGGTTCGTAAAGATGCGTAAAGGCTTGTTGCATCCTGTCACTGAACCTCAACAAGACCTTTGACATAATTCCGCATGAGAGGCTACTGAGGAAGGTCAAAGCACACAGCTTGGAGGAAGCACTAAACTAGATCAGTGCATGGCTGAAAGACAGAAAACGGAGTCACCAGTAATGGAGAGAATGGATGTCACTAGCGGTGTGCCGCAGGGCTTTGTGTGGACCAAGCATTTGAGTGGATTTAATGAGGCTTTTTATATTTCATAATTGACATAAAATGCAAGAAAATTATGAATACAATAATTATGCTACTTTCTGATTACATTTTTTGTGTCTGGATAGGCAGGCAGGAGGGTTACTTAGTAGACAAAATATTGAAGTTCTTGCGAGGCAGGATCAAGTATAACATTTGGGGGTTTACGGCTCATGCTCTGAGATGATATGAAAAATTGGTTTACTAAGAATTATATAAACTATACATAAATGTAGTATTTTCCCTTGTAAATTGATGTAAATATAATCTTTATATTATATATTATTCAATAACGAAAAGCACATTAGCGACTTAGGGCTAGGATTCAGTAAACAATTACGCATCTACCAACGAACCTGTACATCGTTTTTAAATCTTTATTGACTCTGTTCACATATATTAAACAGTTTAAGAGCATCGAATCTTCCTAATCAAATATTATTATTATAAACAACCTCTTAGTGCTTGTGAACTCATAAATTGCTTAATAAATGTAAACAAAGTAGCAAAATATTGAGAAAAGCTGGACATGTTTGAAATTAGAGGCGTAACTGCTTGATGAATCTGGCCCCTGGATACTGCAATGACCAGCAACATCAGCAAGTTTGCAGATGACACAAAAATGGCATGTGATAAATATAAAATAAGAATCTGTTGATCTACTCAAGGTCTTTAACACCATTACACGGCGGAATAAGGGAAAACAAAAATAATAATAATTCGTTTTGTCGGGGGACAGTTTGTCAACTGTTGTGGGGGTTGTCATCACAAATATACATGACGGAAGCCTAGCAACCTGTCGCATCAGAGCGACAGGTTCCAGCCTGTGACCTCGTCTGCGTCTTCACTCAACATGTCATGTGATCTAGTGCCCAATAAAGGCTAATCTGGCATCTTGTATCCTAGTTGTATTTGAGTTGGGACAACATTAATCAGTCTATATCGGAACTTTAGTTCGATAACAAATTATTTCAGTTTTATTTTGCTTACTTGTAAATATTATTTACTCTATATATTGTACCAGATGCGGTACCCAGTAGTACCTGTGTCTGCTCCCCCACCTCCTTTCTCTCTCCCAACAACCCCTCCTCCCCCTTTATACCCACATCTGCTCCCTTCATCTCTCCCTCTCTCAACATTTCTTCCCCTTCTCTCGTTCCCATCCACCATCATCTCCCTCTCACTCATCTCTTCCCCTTTCCACCCCCTCCGACGATCCTTCACCTCCCCTTCCCCTCTGTCCGTCTCTCGCCTCTCCTCTCTCTCCTTCTCAGAAAATATAATATTACGAAATGATGAAAACTGTATTGAAAACAAATCCTTGATTCCAGCCCATCGAAATCTTAGGGGTAGCTGTCGGAGCCAATATTTCTCAAAAGGGGTCAATGTGGCCGACCCCAACCAACTTATGACTGTCACATACTACCCATGAAGTAAATTTAAACGGGGTGGTTAACATTATATCATAGGACTCAATTTTCATTAACAATACTAAATTTTATACAAACATTATAAAAATAAGGAATTCGGTGACAATTCAAAATTAGAAGAGCTAATGACTTAAAAAAAACAGTTACTTGCACAGTGTGTGCATAATGGAAAATCTATCCAGACGAATTCACACACACACACATACACTTTACCCAACGAATATCAAAGCCTATCGAATGACCCAAAACTTTCCAACCTAACTCTAATATGATTATACCTTACTGTCGACATCCTGCGATGCAGAGGTCTTTTGAAACACTTGGATTTAAGCAATCTACAAATTTCTTACATTGATGATGATAAACATAATACTACTCAACTTATGATTCAGTAATGGTGTTTTAGATATGTGGTTGAGTCTCTAAGACAACACTGTTATGAAGAAGGTTCTAAAATAATGCACAGTCTGCCCAAGACTGCAAGATCATACTCTCCAGTGTACCCAATACCATTACCAGTCTAGAATTACATGTCTGAATTCTGAATCCTTTCCAGTATTTGTTGTTTTAGATTCAGCTACTTTGAGCAAAAAGTTTCAAGTAGCACGGACTATGGTGAGCCCGTAGTGGACTTAGGTTACCGGTAGAGTCTTATGTAGATTCTTGAATATTCACATGTATATTCACATGTAGCTACCAGAGTAATCCATATGGAACTGGTAACATCAGTTATGTGAAGCTTGCATTTGGCGCTTCAGCGAATTCTGTGGACAACATCTCATTCTGCCTTTGATTATATTATTTCCCCTTGTAAATTGATGTAAATATGATCTTTATAACCTAGTACCAGTATCTTTAGAATGTATATTATTTTATAAATATAAAAAGATTATATTAAACAGCCACTGATGGAAATTATTAAGAATCACCTGAATAAGAAAATAATCATCAAAAGAAGAACCAAGCCAGAAACACTATTTGCAGATCACCTGCAAAATGGCAAATGTGAGTAGAGATTTACCCCTGTTTAGGCACCTAGGTTTGGCATAGTCTGTGTGTATGACAAGCGTTCTTGAAATTTGGATTAAAAAGATATTAAGATGAGCGCTGGTTTCATTATATGAACACAATTTTGGTGGAACTAGAAGCGTGCGTTAATAATCATCCTTTTATATTTTCATAGTGAACTTAATACTTCTGAGCCTATCACACCATCTCATTTGTAGTAAGGACGACGAGCTAACCTGTTTTTCAAAGACTTCCAATGCCGATAAACTGGACGAGCCTATTCTCTGCGATAAAACGTTAGCTTCCAGAGGGTATTTGTACGTGCCTAATCTATGTGACACCCTCTGGCAGAGATGACTACATGAATATCTTACATTCTCGAGGGAATGTCGATGTTGTGCTTTTCCAAACGGCGGCCGGCCCCACAGACACATTCATCAAATGTAACGTACTTTGCATTCAAAATCTATATTTTCTTAAATAAAAATAATATTATACATTACAATTTTGTGCATAACCGTAGGTTAGGTGTTTACGCTGTATTGTCAATTAATTGTATTTGCTGTATGCAAGTTAAATCTTTATAAAGGTCCGGAAATCCGTCCTCAGACTATGTTCATTCCATCCAGCGGCCGATCCCAAGGACGCATTCATCAGTTTCAGTGTTCATTCAAAACAGGAATTTTCTCATATAAATTAATATTATTATATATTAGCATATTGTGCATATTTAGGCCTAGGGTAGGTTAGGTGTTTTGTTTCTGTTCGCAATTATTTGTATTTGTATTACGTGAGTAAAGTATTTACTGAGATGCAATTCAGACATTGACCGTCAACGATTAGGCGCGATTAGGAACCGTCACAAAACTTTCCCAGATTCTTGGATTTCCCAGACACATGAAAAATATTAGAGGGGCTGGTCTCAAATAACATCACATAAGACCAGAAGGCATGGAAGGATGTGCTGAATACACCGCTGAAAAGTAGATGTGCAATAGGTACTCTGAGAGAGAATTCTATCAATATCAGAGGCCCGAGACTGTTCATCACGCTTCCACTACACATAAGGGGCATAAATGGAAGAACCCTCACAGCGTTCAACAGAGAATTAGATAAACCAACCCGTCCTCAGACCAAGTCCATTCCATCCAGCGGTCACCTCCAAAGACGCGTTCATAAATTTCAACATGCTGTTCATTCAAAACAGGAATTTTCTCAAATATAAATTAATATTATTATTATATATTAGCACACTGCATATTTAGGCATTGGTTAGGTTAGGTGTTTAGGTTCTGTTGGCAATTATTTGTATTTGTAGTATGTGGGTGAAGCATTTACAGCGTTGTGGTTCGAGCAAAAATCGTCAGCGAAGCACTTGTTCTGGAAGTGTTGGGACGTCATAAGTTGTGAGTCGTGTGTAAACCTTTTTCATTCATAAACAAAGGGTTTGGCATGTGCATGGAATGAACTTTGGGCTTTTTTTATGAGGATGGGCTGAGATAAACACCTCAAAATGATACCTGATCAACCAGACTGTGATTCATACGTCAGGCTGCGAGCAGCCGCGTCCAATAGCCTGGTTGACCAATCAACCAAGGGGGACCATCAAAGTCCCACGACGAATACAAATTCCTCGAGGACCTTGACCCCCGGAATCAACGCAAGGGAAAGGTAACCGCAAGGACCCTGCGCCAGGATTTAACATGCAAATAACCATTTACTTACAAATCCCAGGTGCTGGATTCATCAAGCATTTACGCAAGTACTTACAAACACTTACTTACTTACTTACTAAAACGTACTTACGTTTTTCTCTTCTCAGCCTTTGGTGGCTTTGTTTACATTTATTAAACAGTTTACGAGTATCGAAACTACCCAGTTAAATGTTGTTATAAACTTCCTCCTGGTGCTTCGAGCTCATAAACTATTTAATAAATGTAAACAAAGCCGCCAAAGATAGAAAAAAGATATACAAGTTGTTAAACAGATGGGTAAATGCTTGTTTAATCCTGGCCCAGGTTCGTCAGTACTTGCGTGACTGCTTGATGAATCCAGGTCCAGGACATGGGGTAAAGCCTTACTTACCGCTGCTAGGCTTTGGCAGTCCAAAATTACATCAAGGTTTCGCTAAATATGTTTATTTAGATCATGTTTTTTCCCGGGTCAGTGTATCAAAACTTAAGTTCGGTAACAATGTAGAATGTTTATTTAATTGTAAATATTATTTAGTTTTTATAATATATTTTACTTATTTATAATAAACATTAATATAAGATAATTGTATGTAATACTAAAATGCTTAGAATACGTCGTGTGTAAAAGAACCATCGACTTGGCGCTGCACGACGCTGGGCGCCGCCAGTGTCGTGGTGTCTGTCACTTGTGGTGATCACCGTGTCCCGCCTCGCTAGTTTACACCACAATTACACGCGTTAACCGGTAATTAACCGTCTCAAGCCTTCCCCTGAATATGCCTCTACGCCTCTTCAACTGACGAGGTAAGTGTTATTATTTTGTAAACATGGTGATGTGATTGACAGGTTAATAAGACATAACATTGTGGTGATGGTGTTCGTGTCCTGATGTTCCTCTCCGCTCATGTCTGGCCGTAAGTATGTCTGCTGTGTCACCTTCATCTTAGGCACAGTTACTCTGCCATCATTACTTTATCCGCAGCCTTTCCTATACATCTTTCTTCATCTTGGTCGTACTGGAGCAACGCGTCGACGCGCGACACACCGCCACACGGAAGCGCTCGCCCGGCAGTAATAGAACTTTTAAAATAAATGTAACTGAAACAAACTTAAATGTTCCTAGGCCTAGTATAGCACACATATGTACTGTTGTTGTTGTTATAGATTCAGCTACTCGGAACAAGTTCCAAGTAGCACGGGCTATGGTGAGCCCGTAGTGGAGTTACCTGGCACATATGTACTATATTAGGCTTCAGATATCGTGCGGGAGGTTGGGTGGGAAGATAGGTTAGTTTTCTATCCTAACCTCCCTAGGAGAGGGAGG
>NC_091193.1:22214310-22249310 GCF_040958095.1 Procambarus clarkii
GTCGGGTTGTCGCCCTCTCCGTAGTTGACGAAGAATACTTCTGGAGTCTGTTGTGCTGGTGCTGGGACGTGGACGACCTTTTGCTCCAATTCTGGTCGCTTGTTGAGGACGTACACTACGTTCTTCTGTTGAGGTGGTGGCACCACAATGGGTTCCTGACCAAGTCCAACTTCTGGGGTACGGATGAAGATAATGTTGTGTTCAAGCCTTGGTGGGGGAACATGTGGGCGTGGACCGACGATTGGGGCCACTGGTGGAGCAGTATACACAAATGCGTTTCTGGTGACGACAGGAGTCACGCAACTTCCGTCCACATGACGAACCTGTCCAGCTCCACAGCTGACTCCACCGAATCCTACTCCTCCACCGAATCCTGCGCCGCTACCGAATCTTGCGCCGCCACCGAATCCTATGCCGCCACCTAATCTTGCTCCGCCACCGAATCCTGCACCGCTACCGAATCCTGCGCCGCCACCGAATCCTACGCCACCACCGAAGCCTCCTCCCCCGGCCCCTACGCCACCACCGAAGCCTCCACCTCCGAAGCCTCCACCACCTGATCCTATGATGAGACCTGGACCAGAAGGTCTTGGTAGACCGTAGGCCGGGCGTTTCTCGGCGGCGGCTGCCGCAACCAAGGAGACAAGTATCTGAAACAGAATTAAAAATTTTATTGGTTAGATTCTGACGGATTCACAGACGGACAAGTTATTATACCAATCATGTGTTCACATTATTTTCAGATTTTTTCTTGGTCCCCTCCAAGGTCGAACCTTCCCAGGTTACAAATGCACAACTGTTGAATAACTCTCCTATTTACTGCTAGGTGAATAGCGGCTTTTGGGGAAAGGAAACGTGACCATTCATTCTTTCCCGCCCGGTATATGAACCCGGGATACGCGATTGAGAGTCGAAAGCGATCCCAACTCTACAGGTTCCCACAGACAACCACCTGCCTGTTTAGTTAGCTCTGGCTAAAAAAAGCTCATCATCGTAGTCATTAACATAGTGACAGCAGAATATATGCAGTGATGCAATTTTCTGTATATATTCATACACATTGAGAGTTAAAGTCCTTAACGCTGTTAGGAATCAATGTATGTATGTTTTGATTTTAAACAATGAAGCGTGAGTCATAATGACCCTTGCAGACCAAAAACCTTAATAAACCTGATCATTAAACCTAAACCAACCTAACCTTATCTAACCTAACTAATATGACAGAAAAGAGACTATTTACTAATGTTTAACCCAATCAATTGCCAGGATCATCAAGGTCTCAATCTATACAGTGTCTAACCTTCATATTTAGTATAATCTATGTCAGAATTAAGAAAAAAACTCTGAATATACCCTGAAGTATGGGCCGTTGTTGTTGTTTTAAATTCAACTACTCGGAACAAAAAGTTGCAAGTAGCACGAGCTATGGTGAGCCCGTAGTGGTCTTGTATAGACACACCACTCGGATAGAGAGGATTGATATTTGCCTACAGAGCCTAAGGTTCTGAAGTCAGCCCGTCTTCCTAAGGTTTCCCAACGTCAAGAAACTGTTGTACTACAGTGCCCTTATCCTAACCTACCAGGGAACCCAAAACAGAAAACGTGATTATGTAAAGTTTGCGATCCGCTACTATTTTCAAGTTCGACGATTTTTGACCTTGGGTAGAGAATACGTCAAAATGCGACGCTCTATTAGGACGACGGGTTGCTGAAGCGCTGAAACATGCAGTGTCTTAAGTGAGGAGAATAAATGTTTGTTATGTTTATGTATATGTTAAGTTCGAAACAAACATTTGCTAATGCTCTTGGAGACTTAAACATCCATACATCTTGCTATACTGTTGTTGCAGAGTGTATATGAGTAAACTATGATTTTCTTTTCTCCGTTATTGTTCTTTTAGAATTAGCTATCCAGAACGAATTGTCCATGTAGCACCGGCTATAGTGCAACCCGTTCTCGCACTTGCGTACAGTCGTACTTGCGTACAAAGTGCGAGAACGGGTTGTATAGTGAGCCCGTAATTGAGTTCGCTTATTCGCGATAACCTTGTTACTGTGATATTTGGGTCAAAGTTTTAAATGGAGGTGGGGCTTCCTCCTTTTCTCCCGTTTCTTTTCCGCTTCTGTTTTAGTGCACTGGTTTTAATTAATACCATTATCTTTGCGGCAGATGTAGATGCACAGTGTTCACTAGTGTGTATCATTCTTCAACAGCTTTTCTAACCATTGTAATCGCTGTGAATTTTTCATCTAATGCAGCTGCTCTCGTTGGATGAATCGTGAGTTTGATGCTCAGAGCTTCATTTGCTTCACATTTCAGTAAGTAATGCAATAGTGGCATCTCTGCATCTGTTCCACAGATATGACACTCTTTAACTGTTGGGTTTATTACCTCCCAGCAGCACTTGTAACCAAGTCTAAGTCTGTGTATGGCTACTGCAATGTCTGTGGATATCTTTTTGCCAGGCTTGAAAGACGAGTACCCAGTGGCTTCTTCGTTTCACATCGCAGTGGATCTTCCTTCCGCTACTTTGGCTCTGTGGCGACCTCTTTTCTCCAAATATTCTACCCCCTTATAATTAAGTCTGTGTGAATGCCTTCAGCCCACCTTAGGTCAGCGCCCAGTAACTTAAGGCGGCATCCACCTCTCACCCAAACCATCACCACCTCTTTCCCGGCCGGAATTGTGAAGACCTCAGGAACTCTGAATATATCTTTGTACCACCGTAACACAAGACTAAACACAGGCTGGAGGAAGCACTCACCAGGAGCTTCATGGTAGAGTGTGATGTGTCGGCGAGGCGGACCCAGTCTTTATATAGTGTCGCTCTCACTCCGACAGGGCAGCCTTGACTCTCTCGTCTACATAGCACCCCTTTTTGCCACGCTCACCTCTACCATTATCCTCCTGCACGACATAACCCGGCATCGCTCTTATTTTCTTATTTGTATGTCAAGTTGGGTGTGGGAGAGCTTCCGATGTTGTACTGCGATCGGTTGTTTATTGTACAGTCCATACTTGTCCACGGTGTGATAGTTTACCATGTACCCCATACTCACCTTGTGAGCGGTAGTTTGTTATGCTCCTCTTACTCTTATGCTGAGCTTCAGTTGACCGTGTACACCGTACTTATTCCGTGAGTGATCTTTTATCGTACGCCCCTAATCTCATTTTATGAGTGGCACATTGTCCATCCTGTACTCATACTGTGAACGATAGTTTATTGTGCATTCAACACTCATCCTGCTAGCGATGGCTTATTGAGGACCCCATACTCATCCTGTGAGTGATAGTATACTGTGCATCCTCAAACTTGTTTTTAACTATTAATCCCAACATATGCGTTGTTTGCATATGTTATGCAATCCCAGTCAAACAAAAAGCCCCAGAACGAATCCATGTGACATTAGACAAGTGACATTTTTCCATTCTAACTTCACGCATTTATGGTAACTCTGCTTTCAATCCTTCAACCAGCTTTTGGTTCAGTTGAGAACATTTCCTCCAATACCATGAGCCTAAACCTATTTAATTAGTCATTCGATGGGATTAAGTGTCTAAGGCCTTATAGTTAAGAAAGGTAGTATCGTTGTTGTTGCTATTGCTGTTGACTGCGTCGAACACATAGAAGGATAGATGTCGTATAGATAGGTAAATCTGGCCGTAGTGAGGCCAGATCGCCATTGCAAGAAACCACGTTTAGAGTCCTTTTCAGACAATTTGTGTCGAGGAGATTTCTCATTGAATTTGCTATTATATGCTAAAGGAACTTTCCCGCTATCGATATCGGGCAGTAGTTAGCAGCAAGGTATCTGTCCCCTTTCTTGAATATTGGGACTATGCTGGCTTCCCTCCGTGGAGAAAGGTCTCTTCCTTTTTTCAATATTTTGATCAGTAGTAAACAGAGCTCCTCTGTATTCTTTTAGAATGATAAACTCCTCATTTGGACTTGACAATTTGTTTAGTTTTAGCATTTCATTTTGTGTAATCAGGCCAACGACTTTAGTCTGCGCTGCTGCATCCATCGCCAGCCTTGTATGCTGTTTTCGCAATGATGTTGGCTACGTTTTCACAAGTAAATAAAGGTAAAATAATAATTTAGCATATTACTCATGTCTGTCTCGTCATTTACCAAACAGGCAGTACTTGTTTACAGAGGGCCGGTTTCTCCAGTTTGGTCTGGCAGTGCAAGAAAAAACTTTGTTTTTTTTTTTACATTGTATTTCTGATTAACGTGGCTTCATTATCCCTACGTCTTTTATTTCCCGTTTATAGACCCCTTTACTTTTTTCCACAGATTAATTAGGTTCTTTTTCCTTTCTTGAACCTTCTATTACGCTTTTTATGTCTTTACGGAACCCCAAGAACCGTTTTGCTCCAGAACACAGAGAACCCCCGGCTCTAATGTGTGGTGCTGTCTTTCATGAATGTAATGAACATTATCGAGTTTTATTTAGCCTAGAAACAGTATCGCCAATATTTACGAGCATTTTGTTAAAGTGAGAGTGAGCCGCGCCTCCTTATGGCGTTGTCCAGCAGACACCTGGATGATCTCACTAAACAAGAACACATAAGTAGTTTACACCGGTCTCAACAAACAGTATGGACATGGCAGGTATCAATGAGAGATAAAGAATGATATAAAATAATATATTTGTTTAACAATAAATGATGGGTAATACCTTCATATATTTAACAAATATGATAGTGACATTGCAAGGCAGGTAAAGTGATGATGCTTATAAAATGTAACTTAGTTGTATCAAATCTTAATCCGTCAAATATAAATAATATTTTTTTTTTTATTTACCAAGCGTTTCCGTAGGAAATATCTCGATATTCCTAATTAATCCAATGTTAAGAATACCCGGTAATAGGTGACAGAGAATAGTATCTTAACCTATTATAATACTGAAAAACATGATCATAATGGTACTAAATAATGTAGTATAAAATTGGGTGATTCATGTTAAAACTTTAGAAGAGTATATCAATAAGGTGACAAATCCTCATATGCCCCGAGATGTGTTTTGATTTTTCTACAGAACTTTCTTTAATTTGTTGAGTTAGACATGCTGATTGTATTGTGATATAAAATTTAGTTTCAATCTGTGTTTGAAAAACAAAAGTGCGAAAGTGTGGGTGTATGCTTTGCGTAATAGTGGCTTCATAGATTGTGTAACTTCTGTCCCTACAATTGTTCATTACTCATATGTTCTTTGTACACACATTCTTTTGACAAAACATTTATATTTGTGTTGTATTTGTATTTTGAAGGTTTGAGTGCCAGTTCACTCCATATATGACAATTTCTGAAGTGGACAGAATTTAGACTGTGTAGAGGAGACTAGTGGGTTGTCAGGTTTGAGCTGAATCTTTTGTTGTGCTAAAAACTTTTCCATTGTATGCAATTTTTGAATATTTTAGGATGGGTTAAACACGTGTTTACGAACATAGACATGAAGAGTTTAATTGTGTCTATAAAATTAAGCAGTTGGTCCGGTGATCGCGTTTGCTCTTAAATTAGATTATTCCTGTAACTACTGTGGGGTTATCTAAATTGGTCTTTACTAAGAAGTGTGAGTGAAGAACCATAGACAATAGCAGTCCATAACACGAGGGTTGATAATACTATAATACAGAAACTTTATAGAGAAAATCATTTGAATAAAACCCAAAATAGATTATACCAAATAACGGTGCATCACACATACAAGGTCTCACAACTTGGTATGAAACACCACATTTACGAGGGCTTGCAGTTAGGTATATGCAACTCAAAATCGAAGGAAAGGCAAGTGACAATACTTCGAAAATAATATTCAAATTCTTCTATTTTCTGTGGTAGTATTCAACATTGTGTATATATATTTAACATTGTTTCTCCACTAGATAAGAGTCGCTCTGGCTTTTGCCTTTGAGTGACTCCATCTCTTATTCAAACACATTTTGACAGACAGTGTTCGTTCATTATTAAAGAAACAGTTGGACACATTGTCACGACAGTGTGATGTTTTAGTGATATTGGCAACACTAGCAATTTAGTAGTGTTTCAAAATGCAACAATACTTTGATATATTCATAATCTGACCAGCAAAACATATTGAGTGGTATGATAATGTGCAAAATGATAACGTTGTAATGGTATTTTTATTTAATGTTTGACCAAACAATATGAAGGATAACTACAGCAAGTTGGGGTTCTATATATTACCCAGCTTCGTGTGCTGGTACCTAGGATACCTGGTACCAGACAAGTGCTGAATTAATTTAATTTGCTAGTCCTATACTAATGCTGACTTCATTTACTAGTACCACACTAGTGATGACCTTATGTGCAGATGTCACACTAGTGCTGGCTTCCTGTACTAGTACAACACGAGTACTAGCCTCTTGTATGCTTTCCATTAAAAATAGAAGTTAAGTTTCGAGTTATTTCTCAATAAGTAACATTGAAGTGCTCGTCATGATGCGTTTCTTCATAGCTCCAGGAAACAAACAAATAATATAATTAAGGTTTTATTTTTATCTAAGCCATTGTTTACAGCAGATATCAATATTTGTCATATTAATAAATATATCTCTGGGATAAAATAAATATTACAGGATAAGTGGAAGGATTAGATAAACGGGAAATTAGATAAAGAAAATCATTTGTTCCGTCCTGCAGTACGATGGCCGAAGCCTGATGGAGAGGGCGGTGTTAACATATTTATGGCGTGGAATATAGACCAGACGGGGCCGACACACTGAAGCCACCTTCTCTGCTCTCGCCACTACTGAAGTCGTCTCCAAAGCCACCACCAATGCCGCCTCCATGGCCACCACCAATGCCGACTCCATGGCCACCACCAATGCCGCCTCCAATGCCACCGCCAATGCCACCGCCAATGCCACCTCCAATGCCACCGCCAATGCCACCTCCAAAGCCACCGCCAATGCCGCCTCCAATGCCACCGCCAATGCCGCCTCCAATAACCTGACCACCACCGTGAGCAGCAGCACCGAGGGCAGAATGGAGGTCCTCTCCTGTAGGTAGAGTCGGGTTGTCGCCCTCTCCGTAGTTGACGAAGAACACTTCTGGAGTCTGTTGTTCTTGTGCTGGAACGTGGACGACCTTCTGCTCCAGTTCTGGTCGCTTGTTGAGGACGTACACGACGTTCTTCTGTTGAGGTGGTGGCACCACAATGGGTTCCTGACCAAGTCCGACTTCTGGGGTACGGATGAAGATAATGTTGTGTTCAAGCCTTGGTGGGGGAACATTTGGGCGTGGACCGACGATTGGGGCCACTGGTGGAGCCGTATACACAAATGAATTTCTAGTGACAATAGGAGTCACGCAACTTCCGTCCACATGACGAACCTGTCCAGCTCCACAGCTGACTCCACCGAATCCTACACCGCCACCGAATCCTGCGCCGCTACCGAATCCTGCGCCGCTACCGAATCCTGCGCCGCCACCGAATCCTCTGCCACCACCTAATCTTGCTCCGCCACCTAATCCCACTCCACTGAATCCGGCGCCGCCACCGAATCCTACGCCACCACCGAAGCCTCCTCCCCCGGCCCCTACGCCACCACCGAAGCCTCCACCTCCACCTCCGAAGCCTCCACCACCTGATCCACCTATGATGAAACCTGGACCAGAAGGTCTTGGTAGACCGTAGGCCGGGCGTTTCTCGGCGGCGGCTGCCGCAACCAAGGAGACAAGTATCTGAAACGGAATTAAAATTGTATTGGTTAGATCCTGACCGACTTACAGACGAACAAAGTTATTATACCTTTATATAAAGTTATAAGAGACTATTTGCTAATGTTAAGCCCACTCAACTGGTACAGGATCATCAAGGCCCTATTATGAAGAATATTAGGGCCTTGATGGGCCTTACACTCCTTACTCAGAGTCTAACCTTCATGTATAATATATTCTGTCAGAATTATGTAAAACGTCTGAATATACCCTGAAGTATGGGCCTCACCACTCGATGTATACATTCTCATAGGATTAGTATACGTCAATAAATTCAGGTGTTTCTAAAGCACTGAAACATACAGTCTTTTAATCAAGCAGTATAAATGTCTGTTATGATTATGTGTATGTGAAGTGTGTGTTGTATTTTGTGTGTTAAATGTATAATTTGTGTATTAAATATGTGATTTGCTAGTGAAGAACGCGACAACCGTAAAATTGGTAACTGAGAACAAAAACAAAGGTGCTGTAAAGTGAAGGGTGAGCTTCAAGTAGGCCGAATAGTGCGTGTTGGTAACACTTAACTATCACATCTAGGACGCCTCCTTTATTAAGGCTATGACGTCACTCCTACAGTGCTGAAGGTGCACACTAAATGTTCAAATATCTGTGTGCGGCACAATTTTTGTTTTTCCCTCAAAGTTTCTGCTTTTTCAGTTCCTATTTAGTCTTAGACACCGTTGACTTGGTCTTCACTTGCTCCATCTAACCCGTTATAACAATTATGGCCGTAGCAGTGTTATGTAAATAATAAGTTGTTAATGACAAACCTAAAACGCTTCAGAAACCTAAAGCCACTACTGGTGTTGCCATGACACTTTACACCTTTTAGTCACACCCGGTGACATCAGAAGAAGTCAAGGTTTTCCCCACAAACCTCTTATCCATTTACAGTTTAAATATGCATTAGAAACAAACATTTACTAATTCTCTATAACAAGTAGAGCGTAACATCTGAAGCCTATGTTTTCCAGACTAAAACAGTTATACATCCTGCTTGATTGTTGACGGAGTGTATAAGAGTAGACCATGATTTTCTTTTCTGCGAATATTCTACCCCCACCCCCCTTATAATTAATTACGTCTGTGTGAATGCCATCAGCCCACCTTAGGTCAGCGCCCAGTAACTTAAGGCGGCATCCACCTCTCACCCAAACCATCACCACCTCTTTCCCGGCCGGAATTGTGAAGACCTCAGGAACTCTGAATATATCTTTGTACCACCATAACACAAGACTAAACACAGGCTGGAGGAAGCACTCACCAGGAGCTTCATGGTAGAGTGTGATGTGTCGGTGAGGCGGACCCAGTCTTTATATAGTGTCGCTCTCACTCCGACAGGGCAGCCTTGACTCTCTCGTCTACATAGCACCCCTTTTTGCCACGCTCACCTCTACCATTATCCTCCTGCACGACATAACCCGGCATCGCTCTTATTTTCTTATTTGTATGTCAAGTTGGGTGTGGGAGAGCTTCCGATGTTGTACTGCGATCGGTTGTTTATTGTACAGTCCATACTTGTCCACGGTGTGATAGTTTACCATGTACCCCATACTCACCTTGTGAGCGGTAGTTTGTTATGCTCCTCTTACTCTTATGCTGAGCTTCAGTTGACCGTGTACACCGTACTTATTCCGTGAGTGATCTTTTATCGTACGCCCCTAATCTCATTTTATGAGTGGCACATTGTCCATCCTGTACTCATACTGTGAACGATAGTTTATTGTGCATTCAACACTCATCCTGCTAGCGATGGCTTATTGAGGACCTCATGCTCATCCTTTGAAAGATATATTGTGCATCTCATACTGATCCTGTAAGTGAGTTTTTTGTGCACCCGATACTCATCCTTTGAGCGATAGTTTACCATGCATCTTCAAACTTGTTTTTTTTTTAAATTATTAACCTCAACATAAACGTTGTTTGCATATATTATAAAAACAAAGGCCTCAAAAATATCCTTGCGACACAAGTGACATTTCTCCAAACTGACTTCACCTCTTTGATGCTAACTCTGCTTATAATCCTTCAACCAGGCTTTGGTTCAGTTGAGAACATTCCTTCTATTTCCTCCAGGGAGAAGGAACTGTTCCTTTTTTTTATTCTTATAAATAGTACACAGAGAGTTCCTCTGTATTATTTTAAGAATGCTAACCGCCTCACTTAGACTTGACAGTTTGTTTAGTTTTAACATTTTTATTTTTTATAATTTTGTCATGTTTTTAGTCTGTACGCTGCATAGTTTATTTTCGTTGCCTCCTTGTATATTGCTTTCACGATGAGGAAGGCTACGTTTTCACAAGTAAAGACAGAGGTAAAATTGTAATATAGCATATTACTCATATCTGTCTCGTTATTTATCAGTTGGCCATTATTTGTATTTAGAGGGCCTCTTTCTCCTCCACCTCATTCTGGCAATGCATGAAAAATCTTTTGCTTTTAACATTGTGTTTCTGAATACCATGGCATCATTACCCCAATTTTCTTATATTTCCCGTTTAACGACCCCTTTTACTTTTTTCAACTGATTTAATAGGTTGTCTCCTTTCATGTATCTTCAAATTTCGTGTTTTTTATGTTTTACGGACCCCCAGAACCCCCCTTGTGCCCATACCCCCTGCTCTTATGTGTGACTCTGTCTTTCATGTACACAATACACATAATCATATTTATATTTAGTCTAGAAACGGTACAGTGGGTAAAGTAAGATTCAATTTCAATTTCTTTCTTTATTGTGCACCACATACCCATCCCGTGGGTGGTGGTGGAAAGGGTTACAGAGGCACATGATCGGTTCAGGAACTGAACCACATAGTTTGATAACTAAGCAAGGGATAGTCTTTTGAAGCTAGTTATACAAAGTTAAGCAGGTCGTGCCTGCTTTACTCGTTGTCCAGCAGACACCTGGAAGGTGTTAATAAACAAGAACACATAAGTAGGTTATACCTGGTTTCTGCAAATAATATCGGCTTGACAGGTGTTAATGATAGATGACAATTAATATTTAATAATAAGTGATAATACTTACAAAGTACAATATGGTTGTATCACATCCTATCTATCAAATATAGACTGATAAAATATTTATGTAATAAGAGTTTGGATGAGAAATATCTTAATATTCTTAATACAATGTTTAAAGTACTTGGTAACAGGTGACCAACAGTAATGTCTTAACCTATTATATTACTGAATAACAAGATTAAAATATATATATTTTATATATTTTATATATATATATATATATATATATATATATATATATATATATATATATATATATATATTTATATATATATATATTTATATATATATTATATATATATATATATATATATATATATATATATATATATATATATATATATATATATATATATATATATTTATATATATATATTGTCTAGATCGAGTGCCAGTTAGTTCCATATATGACAATCCCTGATATGGACGAACGGCCTAGACTGTCTGGACTATTGGAATTGTCAGATTTGATCTGAATCTTTTGTTGTGCTAAATATTGTTTTCTCTTGAATGAAATTGTTTAGTATTTTAGGATGGGTTAAACACTTTTTTGCTAACGTAGAAGTGAACAACTTAATGGTTTCGGGGAAAGTAAGGTGTTGGTCCAGTGATCGCGTCTGTTCTTGAATTAGATTTTTCCTTTAACTTTCCTAAGGGTTTTCTAAATTCGTTTCTCCTAAGAAGTGTAAGTCGAGGACCGTGGACAATACCAGTGTATAACACGAGGGTGGATAATACAGTAGTACTTTAATACACTAACTTTGTAGATGAATATGAACAAGTAAAATGTAAGATACCAAATAACGGAGCAGCACACTTGCGAGGTCTCGTAACTAGGTATGTTCAACGGCACATTTACGAGGTCTTGCAACTATTTATTTGCAAGATAATTTATATATTTATTTGCAAGATTTATTTATCTATTTAGTTCGAGCAACTATTTATTTGCTCGAACTAAAAGCTAGTAATTCACCTATGAAAGGCTTCGACATGTATTCTTCCAAATGTATACATTCCAAGAACGGAATGTATTCTTCTTTTTTGGGATGGGAAGAGGGGGGGGGAAAGGTTCCGTGCAGCACTGTATAAATGTTTAGCATTGTTTCTCTTACCTTACGCTCTGAATGGCTCCATCTTGTATTCCAGCACCTTATGTGTAATAAATATTCGTTTTTGGCAGAAAGTATTCGTTCATAATTAAAGAAAGTCGGACACTTAAACACCACTGTGTAATGTGGATTCGTCGATGCAGCGCAAACTTGCAATTTAGTAGTGATAAAAAATGCAACACTATACCGATATATGCATTTATATCTGAACAGTAAAAAATATTGAGTGGTATGATAATGTGTAAAATGACATCGTTGTGGTGTTCGTTTTATGGAATTTATTTGTAACTATACGAAGGATAACTGAAGTAAGTTGTGATCCTAAAGATTACCCAGCTTCTTGTGCTGGTACCTAGGTTACTTGTTTCCAGACAAGTGATGAATTCATTTGCTTGTACGAGACTAATGCTGACTTCATGTACAAGTACTATATTAGTATTGTGGCCACTTTTGCGCAGGCTTCATGATATATTTACAAACTAGTGCTGGTATTATTCTAGTGCTGACTTCATGTGCTGGTGTCACACTAGTGGTGGCTTCATATACTAGTACCACACCAGTGCAAGACTCTTGTATTCTCTCCACTAAAAACAGAAGATAGGTCTCTGTGTTATTCCTCAATAAGTATCATTGTGATGGTGCACAATGATAAGAAACGATCGTCATGATGCGTTTCTTTAAAGCTCCAGGAAACAAACAGATAATTTAAATAAGGTTTTATTTGTATCATTGTTTACAGTAGGTGATATCGGTGTTTGTCATATTAAATAAATCCATCGATTGGATGAAATAAATATTACACAAGTGGAAGGATTAGCTAAACTGAAAATTACATAAAGAAGATAAGTTGTTCCGTCCTACAGTACAAGGGCCGGAGCCTGAGGGAGAAGGCGGTGTTAACATATTTATGGTGTGGAATATAGACCAGACGGGGTCGACACACTGAAGCCACCTTCTCTGCTCTCACCACTACTGAAGTCGTCTCCAAAACCACCACCAATGCCGCCTCCATGGCCACCACCAATGCCGACTCCATGGCCACCACCAATGCCGACTCCATGGCCACCACTAATGCCGCCTCCAATGGCACCGCCAATGCCGCCTCCAATGCCACCTCCAATGCCACCGCCAATGCCACCGCCAATGCCGCCTCCAATGCCGCCTCCAATAACCTGACCTCCACCGTGAGCAGCAGCACCGAGGGCAGAATGGAGATCCTCTCCTGTAGGTAGAGTCGGGTTGTCGCCCTCTCCGTAGTTGACGAAGAACACTTCTGGAGTCTGTTGTTCTTGTGCTGGAACGTGGACGACCTTTTGCTCCAGTTCTGGTCGCTTGTTGAGGACGTACACAACGTTCTTCTGTTGAGGTGGTGGCACCACAATGGGTTCCTGACGAAGTCCGACTTCTGGGGTACGGATGAAGATAATGTTGTGTTCAAGCTTTGGTAGGGGAACTTGTGGGCGTGGACCGACGATTGGGGCCACTGGTGGAGCAGTATACACAAAGGAGTTTCTGGTGACAACAGGAGTCACGCAACTTCCGTCCACATGACGAACCTGTCCAGCTCCACAGCTGACTCCACCGAATCCTACTCCTCCACCGAATCCTGCGCCGCCACCGAATCCTGCGCCGCCACCAAATCCTGCGCCGCCACCGAATCCTGCGCCGCCACCGAATCCAACGCTGCCGCCACCCAATCCTGCGCCGCCACCCAATCCTGCGCCGCCACCGAAGCCTCCTCCCCCGGCCCCTACGCCACCACCGAAGCCTCCACTTCCGAAGCCTCCACCTCCTGATCCACCTATTACGAAGCCTGGACCAGACGGTCTTTGTAGACTGTAGGCCGGACGTTTCTCGGCGGCGGCTGCCGCAACCAAGGAGACAAGTATCTGAAAAAGAATCATAATGTTATTGGTTAGATTCTGATTGACTCAGAGACGCAGAAAGTTACTGTACCATTTATGTGTTAATAATTATTTTAAGATTTGTCTTACATATTTAATGAATTCTGTTTATAAGTTATTCGTGCTGGAAATAATGTGGTTTGAAGGCAATTCAGTCTTCAGCAGGCAAACACCAGACAGTTCTGTTCTGGTTAGAAAACCCTAATCATTAAGGTCATTAAGATGGTAAGAGCATAATATATACAGAGTGGTACACTTTTCAGTGAATATTCACACACATTGAGAATTTGAATCTTTAACGCTAAAAGTGTAAATACAAATATTTAGGTTATCAACAATGTAGAATGTAGAGTGAGTGCCTAATGATCCTAGCATATAATAGACCTAAATAAACTTTATCAACAAAATTTACCCAATCTGACTTTATCTAACTTTTCTAAGGAGACAGAAGAGGCCATGTGTTAATGTTAAGGCCTCACAATTACCAGGATCATTAAGGCAACAATCTTGTCAGTTTCCAACCTTCATATATAATATAATCTATATCAGAATTATGAAATGAAGAAATATCAGTGAATATTCATTGAAATGTACTCTTTCACTTTTTAATGCATTTATATATATATATATATATATATATATATATATATATATATATATATATATATATATACATATATATATATATATATATATATATATATATATATATATATATATATATATATATATATATATAATATGCAACAATGATCACAAAAACACTGATTCCAAGCATGCAGAAAAACCACATGTGAAAAATAGAGTGTTTAACGCGTTTTCGCTAATTCGCCTTTATCAGAGCAAAGTAGAATGAAGAACCAGTCTTCATTCTACTTTGATCTGATGAAGGCGAATTAGCCGAAAACGCGTTAAGCATTCTCTATCTCATATATATATATATATATATATATATATATATATATATATATATATATATATATATATATATATATATATATATATATATATATTAATATAAGAATAAATGTGCGTTATGTGAATATTAATTGTGTGTTTATTTTGTGTTTGTTATTTGTATTAATTCGATTACTTGTTGAAGAAATCGACTTGCGGAATATTGGGAGCTGAAAACGGAAAGAGAGGTGCTGTAGAGGATGATCCTCAAGAGGACGGAATAGTGCGTGTTGGTTACACTTGTCACATATGCCTCAGCCTTAAGGGCTTTGGTGTCATTCGTGCAGTGCTACAACTGTGCAATACATGTTCAAATATCTATGACTGGTATTTTTTCTGGTCAAGTTACCGGGGGTTTCAATTCAGATTTAGTCATAAATGCACCGTGTGCTAACGTTTTCCCTATTCTCTGTAACTCCTCAAATAGACTAGTGTCATAGCGGTGTTGTGTGAAAACAACACTAAAACTTCTTGGCCAATACTGGTGTTGCCATGACAGCTTACACCTGTGAGTCATTCTCGGTGACATTAGAAGAGGTCAAGGTTTTCACCACAAACCTCTTATCCAATTACAGTTTAAGTATGCACCAGAAACATTTACAAATTCTCTCTAACAAGAAGACCTTGACAGCTGAAATCAATGTCTTCGAGTGTAAAAAGAAGAGTCGTACATCTTGCTAGACTGTTGGCGGAGTCAGTACGAGTAGACCTTGAATTTATTTTCTCATAGTACACCACTTATAAAAATTTTCCTGTGTGAATGTCTATAACCCACCTTGGGTCAGCGCCCAGTAACCTGGAGCGACATCCAACTGTCTCACCAACACCATCTCCACCTCTTTCCTGCTCGTACTTATCAATAACACTGGAACTCGTAATGTGTCTTAAGACCACCACAACTTAAATCGCTAGGCACTCACCAGGAGCTTCATAGTGGAGTGTGATGTGTCGACGAGGCGGTGTGAGTCTTTATATATAGTGTTGCTCTCACCCCAACGAGGCAACCTTGACACTCTCGTCTACATAGAACGCCTTTTTGCCACTCTCACCTCTGCCATTATCATCCTGCACAACGTAACCCGTCATCGCTCTGGTTTATAGTTAGATTTGGTCGTTGGAGATCTAGTTAGTTTAGTCATTTATTATACACATCCCTTGGGCGGTGGTGAGATGGGTTCTAAAGTCACATAATGAGTTCACGGACTGAACCCAATAGTTCATTTAGCTAAGCAAGTAACAATCTTGTTAAGTTATGTTGCACAGTTTTTAATTCAGTCATACATATATATACTCCTTGGCCTCATCAGAAGTAGGGCCCAAAGGACTGCCATGGGTCACCCCACTGGCGTCCAGATTCGACTCCTGTTGTGGGCCAAAATGTTTGAAGGATTTACAGCTTGGGGACGATTAAAGCTTTCTCTCTTTCTCACACACACACACACTCATATGGGGGCCCTGGTAGCCTGGTGGATAGCGCGCAGGACTCGTAATTCTGTGGCGCGAGTTCGATTCCCGCACCAGGCAGAAACAAATGGGCAAAGTTTCTTTCACCCGGAATGCCCCTGTTACCTAGCAGTAAATAGGTACCTGGGAGTTAGTCAGCTGTCACGGGTTGCTTCCTGGGGTGTGTGTGTGTGTATGGTGTGGAACAAAAAAAAAAAGGTAGTTAGTAAAAAAGTTACTTGACTGTTGAGAGGCGGGTCGAAAGAGCAAAGCTCAACCCCCGGAAACACAACTAGGTGAATATACACACACACACCATGCCTGACGATCCTCCTGGAGTTTTATGATATGGTAGCAAAAAATAAGCAAGACAGAAAAGACTGGGCAGATTGCGTATTTCTGGACTGCCAAAAATACTTTGATACAGTACTACACAGGAGGTTACTATACAAACTTATGAGGCATGCAGGAGTAGACTGAAACGCACTAACATGGGTGAGGATTTACCTAACAGACAAATGTCAAGAGAGTGACAGTGAGGGGCGAGGAGTTTAACAAGAGGGGTTTCTCAAGGATCGGTGCTGGGATCTATACTATACCTCATTTATGTAAACGACTTGACTGCAAGAGTTGAGTCTTATATGTCGGTGTTTGCAGATGATGCAGAACGAATGAGGAGAGTTGAAGCAGATGAGGATTGTAAGATTCTCCACGATGACTTGAACAGGTTCAGAGCTGGTCCAAGAAATGGCTGCTAGAGTACAACACCAGCAAGTGTATAGTGATGAAAATGGGATCAGGAGCCAGGAGACCGAAAGGCCAATACACGTTGAAGGGAAAATGCCTCCCTATGTCGACTAGAGAAAAAGATCTGGGAGTGAACATAAAACCAAACCTAACTCCAGAGGCTCATATAAATAGAATAACGTCAGCTGCCTACTCTCCGCAGGCAAAAATCAGAATATCCTTTAGAAACTTGAATAAGGAGATGTTTAGATCACTATATACCGCTTATGAGAGGCCAGTCTTGAGTATGCCGCCCCATCATGGAGCCCCCTTCTAAAAAAATAACATAAGGAAGCTCGAAATGGTGCAGAAGTTTGCAGCGAAACTCGTCCCAGAGCTGTGAAGGATGATGTACGAAGAGAGACTGATGGAATTAAGCCTGACGACGTTAGAAAGGAGGAGGGACCGGGGGGGGATATGATATAGACATATAAAATACTTAGAGGGATTGGCAGGGTGGAAAGAGAGGAAATGTTTACAATGAATATCAATAGAACAAGGGGGAGCACGGATGAAAACTTGACATTCAGATGTTTCATAGAGATGTTAGAAAGTTTTCTCTTAGCGTAAGGGTAGTGAATAAATGGAATGACTTAAATTGATCTACAACCTAAAGGAGATGGTTGTAGAGGCAAACTTCATTCATAACTTTAAAAGAAGGAATGATAGGGAAATAGACCAAGAGTCATTGCATTAGACAACCAATAGCTATAAAAGAGGGGTCCAAGAGCTAGAGATCGATCCTGCAGACACAAATAGATGAGTACACACTAACAGAGACGAAACTTTAAGAAAATATTTTAAATAAGTTCGTATTCACAGGAGGCTACTCAGTTTAGACGTGACAGAAAAAATAAGAAGGGTGGATGTGTGGCTGTGCTGGTGAAAGAAAACCTGAAGATAAGACAGTTAATAATCGAAAACTCTCAAGAAGTTGACATAATGGCATTGCAGGTCTGGAATCAGGATGATAACTGATAATCGTAAGTGCCTACAGCCCACCAGCAGCAACACATGGACGAAGGATGAACTAGATAACAAACGAGAGGGGATCATAATTGTCATGAGAGAGATTATAGTACAAGCAGGAAAAAATAAATCACAATTGTTGGTACTGGGGGACTTCAACTTAAAAACAATAGACTGGGAGGTTTACAAAGCAAGAACGGGGGACATTTAGTCAGGCAGATTTGTAAACCTCACTCTGGAGACATTCATGTATCAACACATCAAGCTGGCCACAAGAATGAGGGAAGGGGATGTTCTGTCAATACTGGATTTAATATTCACCAGGAAAGAAGAGATATTTGGCATCCAGTACCTTCCTCCCTTGGGAAAGAGTGATCATGTCCTGTTGGAAATTAAATTTTGCTTTGTGATATAATCTAGAAGAGAATGGGGACATAGACACAGGGGACAAACGTGATTTCAAAAGATGACACTACGGGGAACTTAGCAAGTTCTTCAAAAAACAGACTCCTTAATTGAAAAGTCTTGTTGCTAGGCAAGGAAGTATATAAGATGTAAGTCAAATTTTGTGAAATATATGAAGGAACACAAAAATTCATACCAAAACAGAGATGCAGAAGAAGAAAACAGGATTGGTTCAATATAAATTGTTCGAGTGCCAGAGAGGAAAAGGCAAGAAAATGGGTACAATATAGGAAGAGGCCTAACCCTCAAACATACCATCACTACAAAAAACAAGAAACAAATAAGCAGCAGTGAGGAGAGAGATAAAAAGGAACTTTGAGAAAGGGGTTTCTGGCAAAAAAAAAAAAACAGATCCAGGCCTTTTCTATGAATTCATCAAAAGCAAGCTGTTTTAAAATATAAGATAAAATAGAGTGATTGAGAATGGGGAACAGGTTTACTGAAAATGACGAAAAAATGTGTGAAACACTAAATGAACAGTTCCGAATCATGTATAACAAATCCAATTAGTTTTTATGATAGCGCCACAGAGATTCTACAGGAGAGAGATGGTTGGGTTGACTGTGTCTATCTGGACTTAAAAATGGCTTTTGACAAAGTCTCACACGAGAAGTTGTTTTGGAAATTTGAATACTGTGAGATTTTCTATTATTTAACACTAATTGACAAGTGCTGCTCAGTCAGAAAGGACTGCACAGGCCAACACGTTAAGTGTCAAATGTAAAGATTTTACTTTAAAACTGAAAATAAAAGGCGAGAGCAACCGCCAGGGTCCAGCTCCTTGGATCACTTATCCACTAAGTCGTTTAGCTCCTTAATTGCTTAGGGCAATGTTAACGGTAACAATTGGGCTATGAATCAGGTTCGAATCCAGAAGCAGGCCTTCAATAAATGCAAGAAATAGTCTAGTTTGTTGCAGCATGCATGTGGGGTTAAATATTGTTGAAAGGTACTGACATAAAGTTACTTCTCTCGTTAGTAACAAACAATTTATTACAAAACTTATTTATAATACAAAGCACAACAATTTAACGTTACGTTAATGGTCCTCTAGTGACAACTAATGACAGCTATCCAAACAGCAGTATAGTACGGGCTCCTTTTCGTACCGCTCTTGGCTGGTATAATGAACTAGACTGAACAAACAGGTACTCACTTGGACTCAAGATGCAAATCAAAAGTGCAAAACAATCAACAATCAAATCATCACAGCACGACTGGTCACTGAGACAGTCTCCTGAAACACTCTCAATTACGTTAACCCACGTCTCTCAGCAGTCAAAACAACAACAATTACTTTAACGTTCTATCACAGACTAAACAATTGATTCCCAATCCATTTAATCAAATTAATTTTAAAATAATTACGTTAATCAGTTACGTTAACTAATTACGTTAATTAGTGTAATCCAGACAGTTAAGAGTCAAGGTAATCTATGTTTATTACAACTTGTCACTCAGATAGTCCAACAATCAAAACAATAAATCTCACATCAATTACTGTCACAAAGACATTTAAACAACCAGTAAGTAATTACATTAATTACTGTCACACGGACAACTAATTATCAAGACGAGTTACGTTAACACAACGCTATCACTCAAGACAACTTGCCAGCAAGACTTTGTCACTCCACTTGATTACGTTAATTACACTGCCTCAATGGACAGTTGATCACCACAAGGAGTAAGTTAATGATTCTTCAATATATCATATAAGATTATACAATTGCTTTTCTCACTGACAAATCAGACACAACGGTAACCCGTTCACTTCACTCACACGGGTCATTCAATAACACAGCACAAAAAATTACAACACAACACAATCGTAGTATAATTTATTATCACAATTCCTCTTTGGACTCATTGGTTTCTTCTGCAATGATAACAAAGCATGCACATGGAAATCGAATATCAGAACGGTATAATATTGAACCGAACCTTCCCACACAATTTAATACATCCTAATTAAATGTGTAATTACGTGTATTAATACACGTGTATTTACACATGTAAATACTTGTAAATATGTGTTGTTCTGATGAAGGTGAAATGAGCGGAAAACGCGTTTAGTAATCTCTATTTTTCATGTGTGGGTGTGGTTTTTCTGCATACTTGCATCAGTCTTTTTTTTGTGATCGTTGTTGCATATATTTATATATATATATATATATATATATATATATATATATATATATATATATATATATATATATATATATATATATAAATATATATATATATATATATATATATATATATATATATATATATATATATATATATATATATATATATATATATAAATATATATATATATATATATATATATATATATATATATATATATATAATATATTATATTTTGGGAGCAGGTTTTCTCTAATACACATGTCATTAAACACAACAGCATTGTGATTACTATTAATTTTCTTTTGGATATTTTCCATTCTACGCAAATATATCTTCTACCCTCTGGAGGGTGAAGAAACACTAAATCACTTAATGTTACCATACTTCAGGACTACACTCTGCCGCACTAACACAGCTATACTGAGCTTACAAGGTTGTTGTTGCTGTGGTGTGTTTGTATACAAAACAAAATCAAAATATTTAACTGTAGCCGGCAGACAGTGCCAAAAACCATCGTGGGGGTCCGAATGTGACGCTGGCACGCTGTTCCTGTGTTAATTCTGGCGACCCAGACCAGCCTATGTTCATCCCGTACCCCAGAACATTCCCTCTGCCAATTTGCGTGATATATGCACATTGATATATGCACAGAACCGGCATTGCCCGGGTCTGTTTCCCATCTATCCATCTAACTATTCATCTATCTGTATATATCTGTCCATCTATCCATTCATCAATCTATCCATCTATCTACACATCTATCCATTTGTCTATCCTCTATGTATCCATCCTAGCCATCTTAGGGATCCGGTGGCTGCGCGGACAAAACACTGGTCACGTGATCCTATGGTCATGGGTTCGATCCCATGCGCCGGCGAGAAACAATGGGCAGAGTTTTTTTCGCCCTGATGTCCCTGTTACCTAGCAGTAAATAGGTACCTGGAAGTTAGTCAGCTGTCACGGGCTGCTTCCTGGGGGTGGAGGCCTGGTCGAGGACCGGGCCGCGGGGACACTAAAAAACCCCGAAATCATCTCAAAATAACCTCAGGAAGATCTTTCATTCTTCCAGTCATTTGTCTATCCTTTTATCCTTCCATCTATCCATCCATCCAATTATACATCCATCCATCTATGTATTCATCCCTCCATCTATCTATATATCCACCTATCCATCCATCTATACATCCATCTATCCATCTATCCATCCATCCATCTATCCATCCATTTATACAGCCATCCATCTATTCATCCATCAATATATCCATTTATCCACCATTCATCCATCTATCTTTCCATCCATCCACTCATCTGAGCGTCCATCCACCCACTCATCTATCCGGCTATCCATCCATTCATCTAACCGTCCATCCATCCATTCATCTATCTGGTCATTCATCCACTCATCTATCCGGCCATTTATCCATCCATCCATTTATTCATTCACTATCTCTGTCTTTATCTCTGTGTCTCTCAGTTTCTGTCTCTGGTATAAAAAATATAATTATATTATGTGTGTGTGTGGTCGCAGATGAGCGGAGCTGAGCTGTGTAAAGAACTAAAAAATAGGATGGTTACCCTCTTTTGTTCTGAAAAAAGAGGCAAACGTTTAAGAAACCTTTGAATTTGTGGGAGGATGGTCTATTTTATGTGATTATGGGCAAATTACGGATAGCTGGAAATGTCTGTTGAAGTTTCCCGAGATTATTGAATATTGGTATATATTACTATATAAGTTGTTTTCGGAATGTGTTTGTTCAAAATATTTATCTGTGTAGCCGGTAGGCAGAGCCAAAAATCGTGACAAAGATTCCCTACATTTCTTCATTCACTTGGACCATCGGACCATTGAACTGCAGACCACATAGAACTGTGGGCTGCTGTTTATGTGGTCTGCAGTTCGAAGCTCCAGGAAGAAATAAAGCATCATTAATAAGGTTTATATTTATCTTAGTCATTTTTTACAGCAGGTGATATCTGAGTTTGTTATATTAAATAAATTCATCGCTTGGATAAAATAAATAAATACACAATAAGTGGAAAAATTAGTAAATTGTAAATTAGATAAAGACAATGAGTTGTTCAGTCCTGCAGTACGAGGTTCAGAGCTTGATGGAGAAGGCGTTTTTAATACGTTTACGGTGTGGAATATAGACTAGACGGGGTCGACGCACTGAATCCACCTTCTCCCCTCTCACCACTGCTGAAGTCGTCTCCAAAACCACCACCAATGGCGCCTCCATGGCCACCACCAATGGCGCCTCCATGGCCACCACCAATGGCGCCTCCAATGCTTCCACCAATGCCACCTCCAAGGCCACCTCCAAGGCCTCCACCAATGCCGCCTCCAATACCGCCACCAATGCCTCCACCAATGCCGCCTCCAATGCCACCACCAGCACCGATGACCTGACCACCACTTTGAGCAGCAACACTGAGGGCAGACTGGAGGTCCTCTCCTGTAGGTAGAGTCGGGTTGTCGCCGTCGGCGTAGTTGACGAAGAACACTTCTGGAGTCTGTTGTTCTGGTGCTGGGACGTGGACGACCTTCTGGTCCAATTCTGGTCGCTTGTTGAGGACGTACACGACGTTCTTCTGTTGAGGTGGTGGCACCACAATGGGTTCCTGACCAAGTTCGACTTCTGGGGCTCGAATGAAGATAATGTTGTGTTCAAGCCTTGGTGGGGGAACATTTGGGCGTGGACCGACGATTGGGGCCACTGGTGGAGCAGTATACACAAATGAGTTTCTGGTGACAACAGGAGTCACGCAACTTCCGTCCACATGACGAACCTGTCCAGCTCCACAGCTGACTCCACCGAATCCTACGCCGCCACCGAATCCTGCGCCGCCACCGAATCCTGCGCCGCCACCGAATCCTACACCACGACCGACTCCTGCGCCGCCACCTAATCCTGCGCCGCCACCTAATCCTGCGCCACCGAAGCCGCCACCACCGGCCCCTACGCCGCCACCGAAGCCTCCACCGGCCCCTACGCCGCCACCGAAGCCTCCTGATCCACCTATGATCAGACCTGGACCAGAAGGTCTTTGTAGACTGTAGGCCGGGCGTTTCTCGGCGGCGGCTGCCGCAACCAATGAAACAAGTATCTAAAACGGAAATAAAATATTATTAGTTAGATTCTGGCAGACTCAGACGCAGGAAGTTATTATACCAATTACTGTTCACATTTATATTTAGATTTCTTCTTGCATATCTGATTTATTCGGTTTAAAAGTTATTGGTACTGTAACTAATTTGGTCTGAATATCTTCATCAGGCAACCACCTGCTTGGTCAGTTTGTTCTGTTAGAAAAGCTAATGATGAAGGTCATTAAGAAAGTGTGAGCAGAATATATATATACACGGAGTGGTGCAATTTTCATTGTATTTTCACCTATATTGAAAGTTTGAATTCTTAGCGCTGTTACGGTTTAGTGGATATATATATATATATATATTTATATATATATATATATATATATATATATATATATATATATATATATATATATATATATATATTGGTTACAATTAATGAATTGAGATTTTAATGATCGTGACAGTTAAGAGACATTAGTAATCTTATCATCAAACCTAATCTTGTTTAACCTAGCTAAAATGACAGAGCAGAAGCTGTGTTAATATTAAGGTCAGTCAATTACCTGGATGATTTTGACATAAATTGTCTAGGTTTCTAACATTCATGTATAATATAATATCTTGTTAATATTGAGAAGTAATGAAACCTTAGTTTATACATTCCTCAAAGCGTAGGCCTACACCTCTCAATGTATATACACTGCAAAAGAGTCTATTTTTATAAAGTCTATTTTTTCTGAAGCCCTGAAACTTAAATACATGTCTGTGTGTTAAGTGAGCAATACAAATAAGCATTATTTGTATGCAAAATGTGTTGTATTGTGTGTCGTAAATGTGTTTATGCTTCAATGAAATATGTGATGATCTGGTGAAGAAAACTAAAACAAAGGTGCTGTAAAGTGGGAGCCTCAAGAGGGCAGAATAATGTGGGATGGTAACACTTAATTACCACATTTAGAACACCTTTTGAAAAGTATTTGACGCCACTCCTTTAATTCTGAAGATTTTCACTGGATGTTCAAATTTATCTGAGCATTTTTTTTTGACGTTTCACGGTTTTCAATTGAGATTTCAGGTTCAGTTTTGCAGACACTGCTGATTTGCTCTTCACCTACTACCTGTAACAAGTCTACATATAGACTTACATCGTAGTGGTGTTAGTGTAAATATTTTTTTCATAAATAACCTAATACGCCACAAAAGACTCATAGTCACTAGACTAGTGTTGTTATGACTCCTTACACCTTTCTATCATTCTCGGTGACATTAGAAGAAGGCAAGTTTATCCCCGGAAGAATTTAAACAGTTGCTACTTTATGTATGCATTAGAAACAGACATTTCCAATGTACGCTTGACTGTGGCAGTTAAAGTCAGTGTCTTTGAGGCTAAAACAATCGAACATCTTGCAAGGCTACAAGCAGATTATATCAGAGCAGATCTTGAATTTCCCGTTTCTGAGTACTCTGCCTTTCTTCATTTTTCCTGCGTGAATGTCTGCAGCCCACTTTGGGTCAGGGCCCAGTAACCTGCAGCAGCATCCACTTCTCTTACCCATACCGCCACCTCTATTTCCCGTCAGTATTCAGGAACACTTGGACACCACCACAACACAATACGATAACACAGGCCGGGGGAGGCACTCACCAGGAGCTTCATGGTGGAGTGTTGTGTCGGCGAGGCAGACCGAGCTTTTATATGGTATAGTGTCGCTCTCACCCTGACGGGGCAGCCTTGACTCTCGTCTACATAACACACCTTTTTTGTCGCGCTCGCCTCTGCCCTTTGATTTTCTTTGGGCAGAGTTTCTTTCACCCTGATGCCCCTGTTACCTAGCAGTAAATAAGTACCTGGGAGTTAGACAGCTGCTACGGGCTGCTTCCTGGGGGTGTGTAACAAAAAGGAGGCCTGGGCGAGGACTGGGCCGCGGAGACACTCAGCCCCGAAATAATCTCAAGATAATCCCAAGACAGCCACACAGTTTAATGTTTATATACCAGTAGTCTTTTATAACACAATTGGTTCAAGACCTAGACCACAACAGTCTTTAAGCTGAGTAATGTACATCTGTTGTGAGCCAGTTACATTCAGTTACTAATCATGCATAACACACCCATCCGGTGGGCGATAGTTGAAATAATACAATCATGTGCATGCATTCAATATATTAAGCAAACTTTGGAAATTTTTAGTGAAATAAATATTATTGAACATTATAATAGAATTATCTCTGAGTTATGATTTTTTTTAACAATTATAGTGACATGAGGCATGGGAATAGTTTTGCTGACAGTTTAACGTTGGTCAGATCTACTTCAGCACTGAAGTAGATCTGGTGCAAACTCCCAGAGGAACTTTTTGCCAACCTAAGCCTACCAGTAGTAACGTCTAGAAGTCTCCTGACCTTATTAGATTACCCGTATCTTTGTGACTCTTCCTGCATAATAGTATGATGATAAATGGTATAACTAGTGTGAATGTCACCCTGTTCCAGCTCTTATTAAATTTGATTGGAGTTCCCGGTATCCTACTGTCCTCGGACTGCTCAAATGGAATCCAAGATGGCAGTCAACTCCCTCTTTATTAACAATGCTTAGCTCACCTCTACTATTGTCCTCCTACACGACATAACCCGTCATCGCTCCTCTTTTTAGGTCGATTAGTCTGAGTAGTGGGACGCTTCCGACGTTGGACTGTGAGCTGCAGTGTATTGAGCATATTATACTCATCCGGTGAGTGATAGTTTGCCATGCACTCCCTAATCATATTATGAGCGGTAGTGTATCATGTGCCCCTTACTCATGCTGTGAGCGATAGTTTGTGCAGTTCCTCAACAACCTTTATGTGGTAGTTTATCGTGCACCTTACACTCCTCCAGGGAGCGATATATTGTGTACCATGTACTCATCCTGTGGGTGATAGCTTACTGGGCATCCGCAAACTTGTTGGTTTTGCTGTTCACTCCAATATATATGATTGAATATATTATATACTACTAAGGCCCCAAAATAGACCGATGGGACACAACTCAAGTAACATTATCCCAATGTAACTTCACCCCGCTGATGGTAACTCTCGAGGATCTGAATCAGTTGAAAACATTCCCTTCAATGATGTAGCCTGAATCTTTTTAGTTAGTCTTTCCGGTGACTATAAAGTGTCTGAAGCCTTATTTCTTTTTTCATCATATTTTTATAGTAGGCCAGAGTAATAGCCTATTATAATATTGAATAACAAGATTATGATAATAGTAAACAGTGAAAGTTGGATAATTTATGTGAGAAATTTATATTATATATAAATAATATTAATTGATTAAAAAATGATGATACATTTAGATGTGTTTTGGTTTCCAAATTTTTTTATATATTCTAATTGTATTGTGATGTAGTTCCGTTTCAGTCTGTGTTTGAAAAACAAAAGTGCGAAAGTGTTGATGTATTTTGAAGATTGAGTGGCAGTTCGTTCCTTGTTTGACAACTCCTGAATGGAGGAAGAGACTAATGTGTTGTCAGAAAGACTGTGGAAGAGACTAGTGGGTTATCAGGTTTGATCTGTATATTTTGTGGTGATAAACGTTTTATGTCTTGCATGTAATTTGCGTGTATTTTAGATAATGAAATAAATAGTTTAATGGTGTCGGAAAAGTTAAGGAGTTTGCCCAGTAGTCCCCCGTCTCTTCTTGATTTATATTATTCCTGTAACCATTGTGGGTTATCTGAATTAGTCTTTCGTAAAACGTGTGAGCGGAGGACCGGAGACAATACCAGTACATAACACGAGGGTGGTTAATACTATAATACACAAACTTTATAGATGAACATGAGTAGAAAAAACTCAAAATAGATGTAAGTAACGAAGCAGCACACTTGCGAGGACTCGCAAATAGGCATATGCACCAGCACATTGACGAGGTTTTGCAACAACACATTTACGAGGTCTCGCAACTTGTTATGTGCAACACAAACCCGAATTAAAGACAAGTGCTTCTACTGTGACAGTCTTAGGTATGTATTCGTCTGTTCTCTGTGGTTCTATGCCACTTCATTAATTTTTAGTATTGTTTATCCGTTTAAAACAGCGGCTCTGGTTTTGCTTCTGAGTGGCTCCATCTTGTAATTCAACACCTTATGTGTGACAAATATTCCTATTTGGCAAATAGTATTCGTTTACTATTAAAGAAAGTCGGATCCGGTAATATGACTTTGATATTGATTCAGCCATATAGCGCAGACTTGCAGTTTAGTAATGCAAGAATATAGTGTTATACAGTCACCATCTTAACAGGTAAAATTTATTGAGTATTATGATTGTGTAAATGACAGAAGTCTCGGTGTTCTTTTTATATAATTTAAACCAAACAATACGAAGGATAACTGCAGCAAGTTGTGATCCTGAATATTACCCAGCTTTGTGAGCTGATACCTTGTTCATACCTTGGTTACCTGGTACTAGACAAGTGAATTCATTTGGCGGTACGTGAATAACACAAAATTTTTAGATTAGTACCACACTAGTGCTGGTACCACAATAGCATTTTAGTACACTTGTGCTGGCTTCATGATTTAGTTAAACAAAATGCTGGTACTACAATAGTGGTGACCTCATATGCTAGCTTCCTATACTAGTACCACACTAATGCTAGCCTCTTGTCTCCTCTCCATTAAAAGCATAAGTTATGGCTTGAGTCATTCCTCAATAGCTCACACTAAAGTGCTCGTCTTTATTCTTTTCGTTAAACCACCAGGAAAATTTAAACAAATCATATAAATAAGGTTAATATTTATCTTGGTCATCGTTTACAGGTGATATCCGAGATTGTCATGTTAAATAAAATCATGACTTGGATAAAATAAATATTACACAAATGGAAGGATTAGTAACATTATAAATTAGATATAAACAATGAGTTGTTCCGTCCTGCAGTACGAGACCAAGAGCTTGATGGCGAAGGCGTTGTTAACATGTTTACGGTGTGGAATATAGACCAGACGGGGTCGACACACTGAATCTACCTTCTGTGCTCTCACCACTACTGAAGTCTCCAAAGTCACCACCAATGCCGCCTCCATGACCACCGCCAATGGTGCCCCCATGGCCACCACCAATGGCACCTCCATGGCCACCACCAATGGCGCCTCCAATGCTTCCACTAATGCCACCTCCAAGGCCTCCACCAATGCCGCCTCCAAGGCTTCCACCAATGCCGCCTCCAATGCCACCACCAATGCCGCCTCCAATGCCACCACCAGCACCGATGACCTGACCACCACTTTGAGCAGCAACACTGAGGGCAGACTGGAGGTCCTCTCCTGTAGGTAGAGTCGGGTTGTCGCCGTCGGCGTAGTTGACGAAGAACACTTCTGGAGTCTGTTGTTCTGGTGCTGGGACATGGACGACCTTCTGGTCCAATTCTGGTCGCTTGTTAAGGACGTACACGACGTTCTTCTGTTGAGGTGGTGGCACCACAATGGGTTCCTGACCAAGTCCAACTTCTGGGGTACGGATGAAGATAATGTTGTGTTCAAGCTTTGGTAGGGGAACATTTGGGCGTGGACCGACGATTGGGGCCACTGGTGGAGCAGTATACACAAATGAGTTTCTGGTGACAACAGGAGTCACGCAACTTCCGTCCACATGACGAACCTGTCCAGCTCCACAGCTGACGCCAACGAATCCTGCGCCGCCACCGAATCCTGCGCCGCCACTTAATCCTGCGCCGCCACCGAATCTTGCTCCGCTACCGAATCCGGCGCCGCCACCTAATCCTGCGCCGCCACCTAATCCTGCGCCACCGAAACCGCCACCACCGGCCCCTACGCCACCACTGAAGCCTCCTCCACCGGCCCCTACGCCGCCACCGAAGCCTCCTGATCCACCTATGATCAGACCTGGACCAGAAGGTCTTTGTAGACTGTAGGCCGGGCGTTTCTCGGCGGCGGCTGCCGCAACCAATGAAACAAGTATCTAAAACGGAAATAAAATATTATTGGTTAGACTCTGGCTTGCAGAAAGTTATTATACCAATTACTGTTCTAATTTATATTTAGATTTCTTCTTGCATATCTGATTTATTCAGTTTAAAAGTTATTGGTGCCGTAACTAATTTGGTCTGAAGGTAGTACAGTCTTCATCAGGCAACCACCTGCTTGGTCACTTTGCTCGATTAGAAAAGCAAACGATGAAGGTCATTAAGAAAGTGTGAGCAGAATATATATACAAGGAGTGGTGCACTTTTCAATGTATTTTCACCTATATTGAAAATTTGAATTCTTAGCGCTGTCACGGATCAGTATATATATATATATATATATATATATATATATATATATATATATATATATATATATATATATATATATATATATATATATATATATATATATATGCGAACAAGCCTGAATGATCTCCAGGACTATATGCAACTGAAAACTCACTTCCCATAAGTGACTCGAACCCATACTGCCAGGAGCACTCTGCTGGCGTACAGGATCCCTTAACCGCTCGACCATACCATGCCCCAGATTACAATCCGAGTGCCGGCGGGGGGATGGAAATAGCCTCGGCTACCATCCTCTTTTGTCCGGTCGTGTTGGTCGAGCGGTGAAGCGATCAATATATATATATATATATATATATATATATATATATATATATATATATATATATATATATATATATATATATATATATATAATTACAATTAATGAATTGAGATTTTAATGATTGTGAAAGTTAACAGACATTGGTAATGTCTGTTAACTATAAGATTTTGGTAATCTTATCATCAAACCTAACCTTGTTTAACCTAGCTAAAATGACAGAGCAGAAACTGTGTTAATATTAAGGTCAGTCAACTACCTGATTGATTTTGACATAAACACAGCAGAAGCTGTGTTAATATTAAGGTCAGTCAACTACCTGATTGATTTTGACATAAATTTTCTAGGTTTCTAACATTAGAATATAATATAATATCATGTCAGAATGGAGAAATAAGTGAAGTGGGAGCCTCAAGAGGGCAGAATAATGTGGGATGGTAACACTTAATTATCACATTTAGAACACCTTATGAAAAGTATGTGACGCCACTCCTTTAATTCTGAAGATTCCACTGAATGTTCAAATTTATCTGAGCATTTTTTCCTTGACGTTTCAGGGTTTTCAATTGCGATTCAGTTTTACAGACACTGTTATTGACAAGTCTACATATAGACTTACATTGTAGCGGTGTTAGTGTAAATAACTTTTCATAAATAACCTAAAGCGCCACAAAACTCTCATAGTCACTAGACTAGTGTTGTCATGACTCCTTACACCTTTCTATCATTCTCGGTGACATTAGAAGAGGGCAAGTTTATCCCCAATTTAAACAGTTGCTACTTTATGTATGCATGAAAAACAGACATTTCCAATGTACGCTTGACTGTGGCAGTTAAAGTCAGTGTCTTTGAGGCTAAAACAATCGTACATCTTGCAAGGCTACAAGCAGATTATATCAGAGCAGATCTTGAATTTCCCGTTTCTGAGATCTCTGCCCTTCTTCATTTTTCCTGTGTGAATGTCTGCAGCCCACTTTGGGTCAGAGCCCAGTTACCTGCAGCAGCATCCACTTTTCTTACCCATACCGCCACCTCTATTTCCCGTCCGTATTCAGGAACACTTGGACACCACAACACAATACGATAACACAGGCCGGGGGGAGGCACTCACCAGGAGCTTCATGGTGGAGTGTGATGTGTCGGCGAGGCAGACCGAGCTTTTATATGGTATAGTGTCGCTCTCACCCTGACGGGGCAGCCTTGACTCTCGTCTACATAACACGCCTTTTTTGTCGCGCTCGCCTCTGCCCTTTGATTCTTTCATTTGATTTACTCCCCTACTCATAGTCTGGGCGATAGCGGGCAAGGTTACAGAGGCTCATAATAGGCTCAGGAGCTGAACCCAAAAATTCATTAAGCTAGATAGTTGCAAATTTGATAAGTTAGCTGTACAGTTAAATGTTTATATAACAATAATCTTTTAAAGCACATCTGGTTCAAGAATTGGACCACAACAGTCTCTAAGCTGAGTAATGTACATCTGTTGTGAGCCAGTTACATACAGTTACTAATCATGCATAACACACCCATCCGGTGGGCGACCTTTGGAAATAAACAATCATGCACATGCATGTAATATATATTAATCAAACTTTGAATATATTAATTGAAATAAAAAAGTTTAGCATTTTAATAGAATTATCTCTGAATTGTGAATTTTGTTCACAATTACTTAGTGATGTGAGACATGTGAATAGGTCTCACAGTTTACAGTTAGTCAGATGTACTTCAGCACTGAAGTAGATCTGGTGAATTAGTACCTGCTGAAGTAGATCTGGTGCAAACTCCCAGAGGAACTTTTTGCCAACCTAAGCCTACCAGTAGTAACGTCTAGAAGTCTCCTGACCTTATTAGATTACCCGTATCTTTGTGACTCTTCCTGCATAATAGTATGATGATAAATGGTATAACTAGTGTGAATGTCACCCTGTTCCAGCTCTTATTAAATTTGATTGGAGTTCCCGGTATCCTACTGTCCTCGGACTGCTCAAATGGAATCCAAGATAGCAGTCAACTCCCTCTTTATTAACAATGCTTAGCTCACCTCTACTATTGTCCTCCTACACGACATAACCCGTCATCGCTCCTCTTTTTAGGTCGATTAGTCTGAGTAGTGGGACGCTTCCGACGTTGTACTGTGAGCTGCAGTGTATTGAGCATATTATACTCATCCGGTGAGTGATAGTTTGCCATGCACTCCCTAATCATATTATGAGCGGTAGTGTATCATGTGCCCCTTACTCATGCTGTGAGCGATAGTTTGTGCAGTTCCTCAACAACCTTTATGTGGTAGTTTATCGTGCACCTTACACTCCTCCAGGGAGCGGTATATTGTGTACCATGTACTCATCCTGTGGGTGATAGCTTACTGGGCATCCGCAAACTTGTTGGTTTTGCTGTTCACTCCAATATATATGATTGAATATATTATATACTACTAAGGCCCCAAAATAGACCGATGGGACACAACTCAAGTAACATTATCCCAATGTAACTTCACCCCGCTGATGGTAACTCTCGAGGATCTGAATCAGTTGAAAACATTCCCTTCAATGATGTAGCCTGAATCTTTTTAGTTAGTCTTTCCGGTGACTATAAAGTGTCTGAAGCCTTATTTCTTTTTTCATCATATTTTTATAGTAGGCCAGAGTAATAGCCTATTATAATATTGAATAACAAGATTATGATAATAGTAAACAGTGAAAGTTGGATAATTTATGTGAGAAATTTATATTATATATAAATAATATTAATTGATTAAAAAATGATGATACATTTAGATGTGTTTTGGTTTCCAAATTTTTTTATATATTCTAATTGTATTGTGATGTAGTTCCGTTTCAGTCTGTGTTTGAAGAACAAAAGTGCGAAAGTGTTGATGTATTTTGAAGATTGAGTGGCAGTTCGTTCCTTGTTTGACAACTCCTGAATGGAGGAAGAGACTAATGTGTTGTCAGAAAGACTGTGGAAGAGACTAATGGGTTATCAGGTTTGATCTGTATATTTTGTGGTGATAAACGTTTTATGTCTTGCATGTAATTTGCGTGTATTTTAGATAATGAAATAAATAGTTTAATGGTGTCGGAAAAGTTAAGGAGTTTGCCCAGTAGTCCCCCGTCTCTTCTTGATTTATATTATTCCTGTAACCATTGTGGGTTATCTGAATTAGTCTTTCGTAAAACGTGTGAGCGGAGGACCGGAGACAATACCAGTACATAACACGAGGGTGGTTAATACTATAATACACAAACTTTATAGATGAACATGAGTAGAAAAAACTCAAAATAGATGTAAGTAACGAAGCAGCACACTTGCGAGGACTCGCAAATAGGCATATGCACCAGCACATTGACGAGGTTTTGCAACAACACATTTACGAGGTCTCGCAACTTGTTATGTGCAACACAAACCCGAATTAAAGACAAGTGCTTCTACTGTGACAGTCTTAGGTATGTATTCGTCTGTTCTCTGTGGTTCTATGCCACTTCATTAATTTTTAGTATTGTTTATCCGTTTAAAACAGCAGCTCTGGTTTTGCCTCTGAGTGGCTCCATCTTGTAATTCAACACCTTATGTGTGACAAATATTCCTATTTGGCAAATAGTATTCGTTTACTATTAAAGAAAGTCGGATCCGGTAATATGACTTTGATATTGATTCAGCCATATAGCGCAGACTTGCAGTTTAGTAATGCAAGAATATAGTGTTATACAGTCACCATCTTAACAGGTAAAATTTATTGAGTATTATGATTGTGTAAATGACAGAAGTCTCGGTGTTCTTTTTATATAATTTAAACCAAACAATACGCAGCAAGTTGTGATCCTGAATATTACCCAGCTTCGTGAGCTGATACCTTGTTCATACCTTGGTTACCTGGTACTAGACAAGTGAATTCATTTGGCGGTACGTGAATAACACAAAATTTTTAGATTAGTACCACACTAGTGCTGGTACCACAATAGCATTTTAGTACACTTGTGCTGGCTTCATGATTTAGTTAAACAAAATGCTGGTACTACAATAGTGGTGACCTCATATGCTAGCTTCCTATACTAGTACCACACTAATGCTAGCCTCTTGTCTCCTCTCCATTAAAAGCATAAGTTATGGCTTGAGTCATTCCTCAATAGCTCACACTAAAGTGCTCGTCTTTATTCTTTTCGTTAAACCACCAGGAAAATTTAAACAAATCATATAAATAAGGTTAATATTTATCTTGGTCATCGTTTACAGGTGATATCCGAGATTGTCATGTTAAATAAAATCATGACTTGGATAAAATAAATATTACACAAATGGAAGGATTAGTAACATTATAAATTAGATATAAACAATGAGTTGTTCCGTCCTGCAGTACGAGACCAAGAGCTTGATGGCGAAGGCGTTGTTAACATGTTTACGGTGTGGAATATAGACCAGACGGGGTCGACACACTGAATCCACCTTCTGTGCTCTCACCACTACTGAAGTCTCCAAAGTCACCACCAATGCCGCCTCCATGACCACCGCCAATGGTGCCCCCATGGCCACCACCAATGGCACTTCCATGGCCACCACCAATGGCGCCTCCAATGCTTCCACTAATGCCACCTCCAAGGCCTCCACCAATGCCGCCTCCAAGGCTTCCACCAATGCCGCCTCCAATGCCACCACCAATGCCGCCACCAATGCCGCCTCCAATGCCACCACCAGCACCGATGACCTGACCACCACTTTGAGCAGCAACACTGAGGGCAGACTGGAGGTCCTCTCC
>NC_091193.1:22251810-22279310 GCF_040958095.1 Procambarus clarkii
GGTGGAGTGTGATGTGTCGGCGAGGCAGACCGAGCTTTTATATGGTATAGTGTCGCTCTCACCCTGACGGGGCAGCCTTGACTCTCGTCTACATAGCACGCCTTTTTTGTCGCGCTCGCCCCTGCCCTTGATTTTTTTCATTTGATTTATTTCCATACTCATACTCTGGGCGGTACTGGGCAAGGTTACAGAGGCTCTTAATAGGCTCAGTATACACTCTGAACCCAAAAATTCATTGAGCTCGTAGTTGCAAATTTGATAAGTTAGCTGTACAGTTTAATGTTTATATAACAATAGTCTTTTAAAGCACATTTCGTTCAAGAACTGGATCACTACAGTCTTTAAGCTGAGTATTGTACATCTGTTGGGAGCCAGAAATACTGTTGTCAATTGCTTCGAATATGTTTAGGACGGATAATATGTTAGTGAGACAAGATCACCCTCGCAAGAAACCATACGTAAGAGTCCTTTTCACATCACATGTGTCCTGAAGATTTCTCATTGAATTTGCTATTGTATCAAGGAAATTTCCGACTATCGACTTCAGGCTATTCAGACAGTAGTTTGTAGCCCGGTATTTGTCCCCCTTTCTGAATATTGGGACTTGGTTGACATCCCTCCAGGCAGTAGGGACTATTCCTGTGTTGGTTTACTTATTTATTTAACATTATTAGTAATGGGTCACAAATTTATCTTTGTACTATTTCAAGACTGCTGAACACTCTTTTGTACCTGGGGATTTGTTTAATTTTAAATTGTTTTTGCCATTGCTGTATATTGCCTTCACGTTGAGAAGGTTGGCTTGGTCTTCACTAATAAAAACTGAGGTAAATTAGTAATTTAGCATATTACTTAATTCTGGAGTTTTGGTGGACATTCTTAAAGGATTGCTAAGTATCAAAGGCAGATAAAGAATAACATAAAATGAAAAAATATTGCATTAACTATGAATAGCGAAGAATATCTTTTCATATATTTAGCAAATACAATATTCTTATAACACGATAGACAAAGTGATTATACTTATAAAATGCAATGTCATTGTTTCATATCCTAATCTGTCAAATGTAGACTAAAATATTTTCCAAAAGTTTGGGTGATATTCTTAATGCAATGTTAAGAATATCCGTTAACAGGTGACAGAGCATTATAATATTGATTAACAAGATTATATTAATATTGAACATTGTATTATATAGTAGGATAATTCACGTGAAAATTTTAGATTATATTAATAAGACGACAAATCTCCATATGCTTTTATATGTATTTTGTTTCCGCAGATCTTCAAAAAGATCTGCGGAAGATTTAAGCATGTTCAACATGCACTGCCGTATGATATATGTTAAACGAAAACGGTATTTGCTTCGTTAAACGTTTATGTCTCTAATGGGCAATCAATCTACTGACCTCCACCAGGACAGGAAGCTGGCCGCTTGTCAAATGTCCGCCCATTTGTCATGAGGATTTTGGCAAGCTGGATTTTACAATTGGGCGGTGTTTTGGCATTTTTGTGTAGGGTGATTGATACTTGCGCTGGGCTAAAGATTTTTTTAAATAATTAATATAAGCAAAAGTAACATTTCCATAATATAAGTAAAAGTAAAATGACAAGTAAATTATTAGAGGTAGGTAAAAAGATTTATTATAAGTGAAATAGCCGAACTAAATGATAATAACTTGTAATTAACGAATAACTGTTATAAGGCTTCGCTGGGAACTAGCCTAATTATAGTAAAGAGTACAGCACGTAAAGTAACAATATGGTAGTTTATAAAACTTAAATATAAGATAACAAGTAAATTAACTGCAACCTACATGAACCTAACTGTCAGTTAAAGTCCACATTAAAGGATAAAAGTTAAGAGTATTTAACGGCCACTGGACAGGCCTGATTACTGATGATTGATAACACTTGAATACAGACGTGGGCCAGGCTTCAGGTAACATAGGTACCAAACATCTTAGGCTCCTAACACAAGGTAGACGATCACCCGAGAGGAGCGCAGTGACAGTAATATGTTTACACGACACCTTAAGGAAAAGATACCAGCGGCTGCTAGCGTGCATGGGACCATATTCACGAAAGCACTTACGCAAGCACTTACGAACGAGTACATCTTTCCTCAATCTCTGGCGGCTTTGGTTACATTTATTAAACAGTTTACAAGCATGAAAACTTCCCAATCAACTGTTGTTATTGTTATAAACAGCCTCCTGGTGCTTCGGAGCTCATTAACTGTTTAATAAGTGTAAACAAAGTCGCCAAAGATTGAGAAAAGATGTACAGGTTTGTGAGTGCTTGCGTAAGTGCTTTCGTGAATCTGGCCCGTACGCGAAGGCCAGGGTGCTGCCGGGTTAGGGTCCCATGTAGCTCACAAATGCCAGGAAACTGTCGAACACATTAATTCGACTGTGATGTCTATTCCGCGATATAGCGCAGACTTTCACTTTAGTAGTGTTCCAAAAAATATAACAAGAAACTGATATATATTCACAATCTGAAGAGGAAAAATATATCGAGTGATGTGATCGTGTGTAAAATGATATGGTTTGTATTCTTTTCATGTCATTCATAGCCAAACGAAATGAAGGATAATTTGCAGGCCATGAGTCACAATAACGTGGCATGAAGGATAACTGCAGTAGAGATTACTCGGCTTCGCAACACTTGTACTGGTTTCCATTGCTGGTACCCTACAAGTGCTGACTTAGTGTGCTGGTACCCCACTTGTGCGGGCTTTGTGTGCTGGTACCACATTAGTGCTGGCTTTGTGTGATGATACTACATTAGTGCTGGCTTTGTGTGATGATACCACATTAGTGCTGGCTTTGTGTGATGATACTACATTAGTGCTGGCTTTGTGTGATGATACTACATTAGTGCTGGCTTTGTGTTCTGGTACCCCACTTGGGCTGGCTTTGTGTGATGTTACTACATTAGTGCTGGCTTTGTGTGATGTTACTACATTAGTGCTGGCTTTGTGTGATGATACTACATTAGTGCTGGCTTTGTGTGATGTTACCACATTAGTGCTGGCTTCTTGTCTCCACTCTTCACAATTAAGAAGAGAAGCGAGGTCTCAAGTTATTCCTCAATAAGTCACGTCGAAGACCTTGTTTCTTATGTTTCGTTAAAGCTCCAGGAAATTTTTAAACAAGAATATAAATAAGGTTTATATTTATCCTAGCCATTGTTTACAGTAGGAGATATCAGAGTTTGACATAGTAAAAATATAGCCATCTCTTGGATAAAATAAATAATGTATAATTTGTTGAATGATTAGCAAACTTAGAATTTAAATAAAGATGATAAGTTCCGTCCTGCAGTACGAGGGCCGGAGCCTGAGTGAAAAGACGCTGTTAACATGTTTAATTTGTTTTGTTTATGGTGTGGAATATAGACCAGATGGGGTCGACACACTAACACCACCGCTGAAGTCGTCTCCAAAACCACCACCATGGCCGCCACCAATGATGCCACCATCAATACCGCCTCCAATTCCACCTCCAATGCCTCCAATACCTCCACCAATGCCGCCTCCAATACCTCCGCCAATGCCGCCTCCAATACCTCCGCCAATGCCGCCTCCAATAACCTGACCGCCACCGTGCGAAGCAGCGCTGAGGGCAGACTGAAGGTCCTCTCCTGTAGGTAGAGTCGGGTTCTCGCCCTCTCCGTAGTTGACGAAGAATACTTCTGGAGTCTGTTGTTCTGGTGCTGGGACGTGGACGACTTGTTGGTCCAGTTCTGGTCGCTTGTTGAGGACGTACACGACGTTCTTCTGTTGAGGTGGTGGCACCACAATGGGTTCCTGACCAAATCCAACTTCTGGGGTACGGATGAAGATAATGTTGTGTTCAAGTCTTGGTAGGGGAACATTTGGGCGTGGACCGACGATTGGGGCCACTGGTGGAGCAGCATACACGTATGAGTTTTTGGTGACAATAGGAGTCACGCAACTTCCGTCCACGTGACGAATCTGTCCAACTCCACAGCTGACTCCTCCAAATCCTGCACCACCACCGAATCCTGCGCCGCCACCGAAGCTTCCACCACCGAAGCTTCCTCCACCGATCCCTGCGCCGCCACCGAAGCTTCCTCCACCGATCCCTGCGCCGCCACCGAAGCTTCCTCCACCTCCTGATCCACCTATGATGAAACCTGGACCAGAAGGTCTTGGTAAACTGTAAGTCGGCAGTTTTTCGGCGGCGGCTGCCGCAACCAAGGAGACAAGAATCTGAAACAGAATTAAAATATTGACACTGTAATTAATTTGGTTGGAAGGCGTCGAAGGGCTCAACTGGCAGCCATTCGCCATTTCAGTTCTGGTCAGAAAACGCTAATCATTAAAGTCATTAAGAAGTTGAGAGCAAAGCATGTACACAAAGTGCAGCACTTTTCAATGTATCTTAACATACACTGATTGAATTCTGTTAGTAATCTGTATATTCATATTTAGGTTTAGAAGCCAAGAAGTGAGGTCTTAATGTTCCTGACAGTCATTAAACCTTAATAATCCTTATCGCCGAACCTAACCCAATCTGATCTTAGCCAAGAAGACAGAGAGACTGTGTGTTATTCTTAAGTCCTAATACCTGCCAGGATCATCAAAGACTCAATCTTCTCAGTTTCCAACTTTCATGTATAATATATATATTATCAGAAAATATTCACTGAATATTAAGTGTAGGTCTGCACCTTCTGGTTTATACACTTTGATCAAAGTAATAATATAGGTTTATAAAGTCTAATGTATATGAAGTACTGAAACTTGCATATATGTATATTTGTTAAGTGAGCAGTATAAATGTGTTATATGTATGTTAAGTGTTGTATTATGTGTGTGTTGTTTGTATTAAGTCATTGATTTCTTAAAGAAAACGACTACCGGCATGCTGGCAACTGAAAACACGAACAAAGGTGCTGTAAGGTGAAGGGTCAGCCTCAAGAGGGTAGAATAAGCGTGTAGGTAACACTTAACTATCACATCTAGGACGCCTCAATCCGGAAAGGCTATGACGTCACTTGTGCAGGACCATATATGCACACTAGATGTTCAAATAGCTATGACCGGTATGTTTTTCTGGTCAAGTTAGCAGATTTTCAATTCAGATCCAGCTATTAAGGCAACGTTGCCTTACGTTTTCCCTATTCTCTGTCACCCCTCAAACAGACTTATGTCATGGCGGTGTTGTGAAAAACTTGATAATTACAAATAAAACGCCACAAAAGCCTCATAGTCACTACTAATGTTGCCATGACGCCGTTCAGTCATTCTCGGTGGCACTAAAGGGGGCCAGGATTTTGATATCAAACTTCTCATCGGTTGTTAATTTGTGTGTTTTTTACGACCAAACATTGTCATTGTACTGTAAGACTGAACAGTCGTGCCTCTTGCTAGGCTACAACCCGAGTCTGTATGAGTACACATCGAATATATTTTTTTCCTCGTACCTAGCCCCTTAATAGGAACATTACTTTGCTGAGTTTGTCTCATCATTTTGACTGTGTGAATAGTTGTCGCCCACCTTGGGTCAGCGCCCACCCCCCTGGGTCAGCGCCCACCCCCTGGGTCAGCGCCCACCACCTTGGGTCAACGCCCACCACCTTGGGTCAGTGCCCACCACCCTGGGTCAGCGCCCACCTTGGGTCAGCCCACCTTGGGTCAACGCCCACCTTGCGTCAGCGCCCAGTAACCTGGAGCGGCATTCCACCTCTCACCTACATCATCACCACCTCTTTCCCGCCCGGACTTGTCAAGAACACCTGGGCTCTTATAATATTTCTCAGTACCACCACAACACAAGACGCTAACACAGGAAGGAGAAGGCACTCACCAGGAGCTTCATGGTGGAGTGTGATGTGTCGGCGAGGCGGCCCCAGTCTTTATATAGTGTTCCTCTCACCTGAACGGGGCAGCCTTGACTCTCCCGTGTCATAGCACGCCTTCCTCCCCCACCTCACCTCTGCCATTACCCTCCTACATGACTTAACTCGCCATCACTGTTTATTAGACGGTTTTGGTGTAAGACAGCCTTTGACGTTGTACTGTGAGTAGTTGTTTATTGTACATTCTATTCTTATCATGTGAGAGATAGTTTATCGTTCACCACATAATCTTCATATAAACAGTAGTTTGTAGAGCACCTCATACTCATCCTATCAGTGGTGTATGTTGCACCTCTATGCATCCTGTGAGTGAGAGATTATCGAGCATTCGTAGACTTGCTGATGTTATTGTTCAGCCCAACATATATACGTTGTTTGCATATATAATGAACAACTAAGGCCCAAATCAGACTCACGAGACACATCACTGGGACATTTCTCAAATTTGACTTCGGTCGATGGTAACTCTCTGCTTTCTATTCCTCAACCCGGCTCTTGGTTCATTTAAGAACACTTCCTCTAATGTCTTGTTCTTCAACCTTCCTAATTAGTCCCTCCTGGTGATAGTGTCCAAGGCCTTATGCTTAACACCGGCAGCAACGTAATTTATATTGCTGTCGACTGCCTTGAATACACTTGTGTAAAATGAGAGCAGATTTGTGAGACAAGATCACTCGTAAAAATTACTTTGAGTGTTTTTTATTAGACCCCTATGTGTCAAGGTGTTTTATCACTAAATGCACAATCATAATCACAACGAACTTTCCTACTATCGAAGTCAGACTATTCGGCTTGGGTCACAGCAAAGTGTCTTTTCTCTTTGAATATCGCGACCACGTTGGCCACCTTCCAGGCATTAGGAACTCTTCTTGTGCAGATGATGAGTCACAATAACGTGGCTGAAGAATCCAATCATCAGCCAGATACCCACACCCACGTACAGACTTGCGAAGCGACTCAACGGCTTGATGACTCCTTATGTCCCTTGCACCTTCAGCCTGATGTCTCCAAAGGAATTTGTTGACTTACTGCGGGGAACACGGGCCACAGGGATAAGAGCCTCGTTGGACGTAAAATCACTATTTACCAACGTACTTGTGGATGAAACAATCGGGATGATAGCGGACAGAGTGTATCGTGATCCGGCTTGTACTCCTCTTGACATACCAGAAAACGTTCTAAGGAAACTACTCCAAGCTTGTACCAAAGAGGCACCCTTCTTGAGCCCGGATGGGCACATGTATAAGCAAGTAGATGGGGTCGCCATGGGTTCTACCCTAGGTGTCCTGTTTGCGAACTTCTACATGGGTACCATCGAACAAAAGGTCTTAGTCGACATGAACTTGAAACCGGCCATATACTGCAGGTATGTTGACGACATTTTTACACAGGTACCTGACGTCAGACATCTGCAGGAGCTGAAGGAGGCATATGAGCGGAATTCTGTGTTGCGTTTCACTTACGAGATGGAGAAGGATGGGAAGCTGCCCTTTCTAGATGTAACAGTCATGGAAAGGAGCGGAGGTTTCCACACTGCAGTCTACACCAAGGAAATAAACATAGGAATGTGCCTCAATGCCAACAGTGACTGCCCAGACAGGTACAAGAGGAGTGTCGTTAACGCTTATGTCGACCGTGCTCTCAGCCACAGCTCAGGATAGAAGCAAGTCGATGAAGAACTCTGTAGGGTAAGGCAGGTCCTAGTCAACAACGGCTTCTCCAATGGTTTCGTTGAAGACATCATAAGAAGGAAGGTGAAACGCCATGCAACCTCTGAAGAGACAACTAACACAACACCTGTACCCCCTATTAGACTATTTTACAGGAACTTCTTTTCCACAGCTCATAAAACGGAGGAAAGGGTCCTGAAAGATATTGTTAATAGAAACGTTATCCCTACAGACAAAAAGCAGAAGATACAATTGACGATCTACTATAAAACCAAGAAAACGGCCAACCTACTCATGAGAAACTCTCCAGACACAAAGCAGAACGCTTTAAAAGAGACCAATGTTGTCTATGCCTTCAAATGCCCACTTGGGGACTGTAAGCCTCAAAGAATTCAGTATATAGGCAAGACAACAACATTTCTTTCCAGGCGATTAACGATGCATAAGCAGCAGGGCTCCATTAAGGAACATATAATCTCTTCCCACAACCAGACCATCACCAGAGAATTCTTAACAAAAAACACGGAAATCATCGATAGATACAGCGATAGCAGGCGGCTTGATATCTGCGAGGCACTTCACATTAAGAAGTCAACAGCCAATTAATGCACAACTATATTCTACCCACTTCAAGACTCCGCACCAATATAGAAGCATCAAGAAATATGGGCCAATAGGCCCTTTGCAGTTACTTCCATTCTTCCCTTTAACTTACAAAATATTATACTCATTGTTTCGTGTTCTGTCTTGTGTTGAAAGTTTGTTTTCACCTCATCCAAAACTGTTATAACATATCACCTCACCCAAATGCAGGTATAAAATCGAAGCTGTTTAAACTCTGTTTAGTTATAGTTGTGTGTGTGTGTAAACTAAAGTCTTTGAAAATGTAATAAGTTATTACGAAACGCGTTCAAGTGTCGCGTCAGACTAGAAATAAAAATGAATTTTGGAAATTGATTGTTCAGTTACCATTAACAGTGAAAAGAAATATAAGAAATATTGAGAAAATTCGTGTTAGAATTATTAATCTTACTTTTTCGGTCATATTTAATAACATATGTCTACAGGAAAGACCGCTACCAAAATATACTAATATATATATATATATATATATATATATATATATATATATATATATATATATATATATATATATATATATATATATATATATATATATATATCATTGATTCTCCTCTAGATAAGAGCTCCTATGGAATAATCCTGTGGGTGACTCGATCTCGCAGTTCAACATCTTTCGTGTAACAAATATTTTCCTTTGGCAGACAATATTTGTACATTATTCAAGAAATATGGGAGACTAACATGACTGCATGACGTTGATTCAGTGACATAGCCTTGTTTCCTCACGCAGTAGTGTTAAAAAATGCAACGAGAGACTTATGATCTTAATCTTGCAAAGTAAAATAAATTACGAGGTATTGAAAATGTGCAACGTTATATAATTTTGATGTTCTTCCTGTGTCGGTCAGTGCCAGACGGAATAAGGAAAATAACAGAATGTTTTAATCCTAAAGGTCACCTGGGTTCCTGTACTTGTATGTTCCGGTACCACACTAATGATAGCCTCTTGTCTCCTCTCCATTAAAAGCAGAAGTGAGGTCTCGAGTTATTCCTCAATAATTCAGTCGTCTTTATGCGTTTCGATAAAGCTCCAGGAAACAGTTAAACAAATACTAATAATAAGGTTTATATTTATTTTAGCTATTGTTTATAGTAAGACATATTTGAGTTTGTCATATTAAATATTAATCCATCTCTTGGATAAAATAAATATATTAAATAATGAGTGGAAGTATCAACAAAACTGGAAATTAAATATAGCCGATGAGTTTTGTCCTGCAGTACGATGGCAGTAGCCAGAGGGAGAAGACGCTGTTTATGGCTTGGAATATAGGCTAGATGGGGTCGACACACTACTGTAGCCACCTCCGAGTCCGCTGTCACCCACGACACCTCCTCCAACACCACCGCCAATATCGCCCCCGATGCCACCACCAATGCCTGGCTTTGTGTTATGGTACCCCACTAGTGCAGGCTTTGTGTGATGTTACCACATTAGTGCTGGCTTCTTGTCTCCACTCTTCACAATTAAGAACAGAAGCGAGGTCTCAAGTTATTCCTCAATAAGTCACGTCGAAGACCTTGTTTTTTATGTTTCGTTAAAGCTCCAGGAAATTTTTAAACAAGAATATAAATAAGGTTTATATTTATCCTAGCCATTGTTTACAGTAGGAGATATCTGAGTTTGACATAGAAAAAATATAGCCATCTCTTGGATAAAATAAATAATGTATAATTCGTTGAATGATTAGCAAACTTAGAATTTAAATAAAGATGATGAGTTCCGTCCTGCAGTACGAGGGCCGGAGCCTGAGTGAAAAGACGCTGTTAACATGTTTAATTTGTTTTGTTTATGGTGTGGAATATAGACCAGATGGGGTCGACACACTAACACCACCGCTGAAGTCGTCTCCAAAACCACCACCATGGCCGCCACCAATGATGCCACCATCAATACCACCTCCAATGCCTCCACCAATTCCACCTCCAATGCCGCCTCCAATAACCTGACCGCCACCGTGCGAAGCAGCGCTGAGGGCAGACTGGAGGTCCTCTCCAGTAGGTAGAGTCGGGTTGTCGCCCTCGCCGTAGTTGACGAAGAACACTTCTGGAGTCTGTTGTTCTGGTGCTGGGACGTGGACGACTTGTTGGTCCAGTTCTGGTCGCTTGTTGAGGACGTACACGACGTTCTTCTGTTGAGGTGGTGGCACCACAATGGGTTCCTGACCAAATCCTACTTCTGGGGTACGGATGAAGATAATGTTGTGTTCAAGTCTTGGTAGGGGAACATTTGGGCGTGGACCGACGATTGGGGCCACTGGTGGAGCAGCATACACGTATGAGTTTTTGGTGACAATAGGAGTCACGCAACTTCCGTCCACGTGACGAATCTGTCCAACTCCACAGCTGACTCCTCCAAATCCTGCACCACCACCGAATCCTGCGCCGCCACCGAAGCTTCCACCACCGAAGCTTCCTCCACCGATCCCTGCGCCGCCACCGAAGCTTCCTCCACCGAAGCTTCCTCCACCGATCCCTGCGCCGCCACCGAAGCTTCCTCCACCGAAGCCTCCACCTCCTGATCCACCTATGATGAAACCTGGACCAGAAGGTCTTGGTAAACTGTAAGTCGGCAGTTTCTCGGCGGCGGCTGCCGCAACCAAAGAGACAAGAATCTGAAACAGAATTAAAATATTGACACTGTAACTAATTTGGTTGGAAGGCGGCGAAGGGCTCAACTGGCAGCCATTCGCCATTTCAGTTCTGGTCAGAAAACGCTAATCATTAAAGTCATTAAGAAGTTGAGAGCAAAGCATGTACACAAAGTGCAGCACTTTTCAATGTATCTTAACATACACTGATTGAATTCTGTTAGTAATCTGTATATTCATATTTAGGTTTAGAAGCCAAGAAGTGAGGTCTTAATGTTCCTGACAGTCATTAAACCTTAATAATCCTTATCGCCGAACCTAACCCAATCTGATCTTAGCCAAGAAGACAGAGAGACTGTGTGTTATTCTTAAGTCCTAATACCTGCCAGGATCATCAAAGACTCAATCTTCTCAGTTTCCAACTTTCATGTATAATATATATATTATCAGAAAATATTCACTGAATATTAAGTGTAGGTCTGCACCTTCTGGTTTATACACTTTGATCAAAGTAATAATATAGGTTTATAAAGTCTAATGTATATGAAGTACTGAAACTTGCATATATGTATATTTGTTAAGTGAGCAGTATAAATGTGTTATATGTATGTTAAGTGTTGTATTATGTGTGTGTTGTTTGTATTAAGTCATTGATTTCTTAAAGAAAACGACTACCGGCATGCTGGCAACTGAAAACACGAACAAAGGTGCTGTAAGGTGAAGGGTCAGCCTCAAGAGGGTAGAATAAGCGTGTAGGTAACACTTAACTATCACATCTAGGACGCCTCAATCCGGAAAGGCTATGACGTCACTTGTGCAGGACCATATATGCACACTAGATGTTCAAATAGCTATGACCGGTATGTTTTTCTGGTCAAGTTAGCAGATTTTCAATTCAGATCCAGCTATTAAGGCAACGTTGCCTTACGTTTTCCCTATTCTCTGTCACCCCTCAAACAGACTTATGTCATGGCGGTGTTGTGAAAAACTTGATAATTACAAATAAAACGCCACAAAAGCCTCATAGTCACTACTAATGTTGCCATGACGCCGTTCAGTCATTCTCGGTGGCACTAAAGGGGGCCAGGATTTTGATATCAAACTTCTCATCGGTTGTTAATTTGTGTGTTTTTTACGACCAAACATTGTCATTGTACTGTAAGACTGAACAGTCGTGCCTCTTGCTAGGCTACAACCCGAGTCTGTATGAGTACACATCGAATATATTTTTTTCCTCGTACCTAGCCCCTTAATAGGAACATTACTTTGCTGAGTTTGTCTCATCATTTTGACTGTGTGAATAGTTGTCGCCCACCTTGGGTCAGCGCCCACCCCCCTGGGTCAGCGCCCACCCCCTGGGTCAGCGCCCACCACCTTGGGTCAACGCCCACCACCTTGGGTCAGTGCCCACCACCCTGGGTCAGCGCCCACCTTGGGTCAGCCCACCTTGGGTCAACGCCCACCTTGCGTCAGCGCCCAGTAACCTGGAGCGGCATTCCACCTCTCACCTACATCATCACCACCTCTTTCCCGCCCGGACTTGTCAAGAACACCTGGGCTCTTATAATATTTCTCAGTACCACCACAACACAAGACGCTAACACAGGAAGGAGAAGGCACTCACCAGGAGCTTCATGGTGGAGTGTGATGTGTCGGCGAGGCGGCCCCAGTCTTTATATAGTGTTCCTCTCACCTGAAAGGGGCAGCCTTGACTCTCCCGTGTCATAGCACGCCTTCCTCCCCCACCTCATCTCTGCCATTATCTTCCTACATGACATAACCCGCCATCGCTGTTTATTAGACGGTTTTAGTGTAAGACAGCCTTTGACGTTGTACTGTGAGTAGTTGTTTATTGTACATACTTTTCTTATCATGTGAGAGATAGTTTATCGTTCACCACATAATCTTCATATGAACAGTAGTTTGTAGAGCACCTCATACTCATCCTATCAGTGGTGTATGTTGCACCTCTATGCATCCTGTGAGTGAGAGATTATCGAGCATTCGTAGACTTGCTGATATTATTGTTCAGCCCAATATATATACGTTGTTTGCATATATAATGAACAACTAAGGCCCAAATCAGACTCACGAGACACATCACTGGGACATTTCTCAAATTTGACTTCGGTCGATGGTAACTCTCTGCTTTCTATTCCTCAACCCGGCTCTTGGTTCATTTAAGAACACTTCCTCTAATGTCTTGTGCCTCAACCTTCCTAATTAGTCCCTCCTGGTGATAGTGTCCAAGGCCTTATGCTTAACACCGGCAGCAACGTAATTTATATTGCTGTCGACTGCCTTGAATACACTTGTGTAAAATGAGAGCAGATTTGTGAGACAAGATCACTCGTAAAAATTACTTTGAGTGTTTTTTATTAGACCCCTATGTGTCAAGGTGTTTTATCACTAAATGCACAATCATAATCACAACGAACTTTCCTACTATCGAAGTCAGACTATTCGGCTTGGGTCACAGCAAAGTGTCTTTTCTCTTTGAATATCGCGACCACGTTGGCCACCTTCCAGGCATTAGGAACTCTTCTTGTGCAGATAATGAGTCACAATAACGTGGCCGAAGAATGTTGACCAAACCACATACTTTTTTTTATCTTTATTTACTAAAATACAATATAAATCATAGAAGATGAAAGCCGACGACGTTTCGGTCCGTCCTGGACCATTATCAAGTCGATTTGTTTAATATTCCTGTTAGTGGGTCACATTGTTCCACTCTGCATTCTTTCAAAAACACCTTTTTTGGACCTGGAAACTTTTTGTTTTATATAGTGATATAAGTGGACAAAGTGATGATATTTATAAGATGCAATTTGATTGCATCACATCCGAAGCTACAATAATAAAATACAGACTGATACAATATTTATTTACTAAGAGATTGGGCGAGGAATATCTAGACATTCTTAATACAAAATTAAGAATAATAGGTGCCAGAAGGTAATATCTTAAGCTATTATAATACTGATTAACAACATTACAGTGATACAAAGCAATGTATATTTTATAAAGTATAGTGATTCATGTTAGAGTTTGAGAAGATTATGTAAATAAAGTGACAAATCTTCATATGCACATAGTTGTGTCAACGTTTTTCCCACATAGCTTTTCTAAAATGTTTCATTTAAACATTCTGGTTGTATTGTGATATAGAGCTCCATTTCAGTTTATGTTTAAATAACTAAAGGTCGAAAGTGTCAGAGAATTTTGAATATTAAGTGAGCGCTCGTTCCATATATAACAAAGATGACCATCTTAGACCAACCCGTCCTCGACTCAAGTCCATTACATCCAGCGGTCGACCCCATAGACGCATTCATAAACTTTTAAATGCAGTTCATTCAAAACGGGAATTTTCTCAAATATAAATTAATATTATAATATATTAGCATATTGTGCATATATAGGCATTGGTTAGGTCATTTTAGACGTTTAGGTTCTGTTGGCGATTATTTGTATATTTAGTATGTGGGTGAAGCATTTACAGCGCTGTGGTTCGAACAAAATGCGGCAGTGAAGCACTTGTTCCGGAAGTGTTCGAACGAAATCAGTTGTGAGTCGTGTGTAAACCGATTTTCAATCATAAACAGGGGGTTTGGCGGGTGCATGGAATCACTTTTGGATCTTTGTTTGGAGGACGGGCTGCTTAGACTGTGTGGTGGGACGAGCGTGATTGTCCGGTTCGGTCTGAATATTTTGGGGTGCTAAGTGTTGTTGGTTTTTGACGAGTACTTTAGGTTGCTTATATTCTTATAGACAGAGATAGTATGATGGTGTCAGGGAAGTTAACAATTGATGTTGGATATAGCGTAGTTCAGTGATCTCGTCTGTTCCTAAATTATATTATTCCCTCAACTATATTGTAGGTTAGCTAAATGCTTCTTTGCTAAGAATCGTGTGTTGAGGACCATAGACGCCAGATAACTGAGCAGCACACAACTACACGTGTGCAACACAAATTCGAATTAAAGGCAAATTACCCCACTGTGAAACTCCCATATTTTGTGTTCTCTGTGGTTCTATGTAACAGTGAATATATATATATATATATATATATATATATATATATATATATATATATATATATATATATTTATATATATATTTATATATATATATATATATATATATATATATATATATATATATATATATATATATATATGCAAACTAGCCTGAATGGTCCCCAGGACTTATGTCCGGTCGTGATGGTCAAGCGGATTAAGGCATCCTGTAGTTACCAGTTGCGTTGCTCCTGGGAGTATGGGTTCGAGTCACTTCTGGGGTGTGAGTTTTCAGTCACATATATATATATATATATATATATATATATATATATATATATATATATATATATATATATATATATATATATATATATATATATATATATATATCATTGATTCTCCTCTAGATAAGAGCTCCTATGGAATAATCCAGTGGGTGACTTGATCTCGCAGTTCAACATCTTTCGTGTAACAAATATTTTCCTTTGGCAGACAATATTTGTACATTATTCAAGAAATATGGGAGACTAACATGACTGCATGACGTTGATTCAGTGACATAGCCTTGTTTCCTCACGCAGTAGTGTTAAAAAATGCAACGAGAGACTTATGATCTTAATCTTGCAAAGTAAAATAAATTACGAGGTATTGAAAATGTGCAACGTTATATAATTTTGATGTTCTTCCTGTGTCGGTCAGTGCCAGACGGAATAAGGAAAATAACAGAATGTTTTAATCCTAAAGGTCACCTGGGTTCCTGTACTTGTATGTTCCGGTACCACACTAATGATAGCCTCTTGTCTCCTCTCCATTAAAAGCAGAAGTGAGGTCTCGAGTTATTCCTCAATAATTCAGTCGTCTTTATGCGTTTCGATAAAGCTCCAGGAAACAGTTAAACAAATACTAATAATAAGGTTTATATTTATTTTAGCTATTGTTTACAGTAAGAAATATTTGAGGTTGTCATATTAAATATAAATCCATCTCTTGGTTAAAATAAATATATTAAATAATGAGTAAAAGGATTAGCAAAACTGGAAAATAAATATAGCCGATGAGTTTTGTCCTGCAGTACGATGGCAGTAGCCAGAGGGAGAAGACGCTGTTTATGGCTTGGAATATAGGCTAGATGGGGTCGACACACTGTAGCCACCTCCGAGTCCGCTGTCACCCACGACACCTCCTCCAACACCACCGCCAATACTGCCACCAATATCGCCCCCGATGCCACCACCAATACCTCCGCCAATGCCGCCTCCAATAACCTGACCGCCACCGTGCGCAGCAGCGCTGAGGGCAGACTGGAGGTCCTCGCCTGTAGGTAGAGTCGGGTTGTCGCCCTCGGCGTAGTTGACGAAGAATACTTGAGGAGTCTGTTGTTCTGGTGCTGGGACGTGGACGACTTGTTGGTCCAGTTCTGGTCGCTTGTTGAGGACGTACACGACGTTCTTCTGTTGAGGTGGTGGCACCACAATGGGTTCCTGACCAAATCCAACTTCTGGGGTACGGATGAAGATAATGTTGTGTTCAAGTCTTGGTGGGGGAACATTTGGGCGTGGACCGACGATTGGGGCCACTGGTGGAGCAGCATACACGTATGAGTTTTTGGTGACAATAGGAGTCACGCAACTTCCGTCCACGTGACGAATCTGTCCAACTCCACAGCTGACTCCTCCAAATCCTGCACCACCACCGAATCCTGCGCCGCCACCGAAGCTTCCACCACTGATCCCTGCGCCGCCACCGAAGCTTCCACCACCGATCCCTGCACCGCCACCGAATCCACCTCCAGAGATCCCTGAGCTTCGTATATCGAAACCTGGACCAGAAGGCCTTTGTATACTGTAGGCCGGGAGTTTTTCGGCGGCGGCTGCCGAAACCAGGGAGACGAATATCTGAAACAATTGAAATGTTATTTATAAGATTCTCGCTAACTCAGAGAGTTGAATCCATCATGTATTAATACTTATTTTAGAGTGCCTTTTGTATATCTGTGTTGTTCACTTCCAGTGATATTTGTACTGTAGCTTATTAGATAGGCATTGTACGCCCAAGTAAAGGCTGATTAATACCGTTGGTAATGAAATTGGTAATGTGATATTCCAAGTTATATATTTAGTTTTTTGAGCACAGTGTAGACAGCCCGGGTCGTTGAGACTGCAACACGCACCCTTGCACTTGGTAAAATATCTGAAATTTTTGCACTGAATCCAAATTTACATTCTAATAAACAAAGGAAAATGTATTTTGTTGACATTATAAGCTGTGTAGCCTAAAATTATAAGCAGCAACACTAATCCTTGTAATACCAAGGTTGTAAATAATGTTAAGTATTACGAAAAGGGCACTACTGTATAAAATAATAATATACTGAAGTGCAAGCAGCTGTTACTAGCTATCAATGTCATGAAATTTAAGGTATACAGATAAATTTTAATGTCAAATAACATTCATCGGGGTCTCATTAATTAAAACCTTTTGTGCCTTCTGTAATAATTTTGCGCTTCTGCTTACATGATGAGTATGACGGGTGGACAATAAAGTGCTGCTCACAGGATGGGTATTGGGGAGCACAACGAACTACGGCTCACAGGATGAGTGTGGGGTATGCAATAAACTATAGTATAGATCATAGAGTATGGAATGCACAAAGACTAGCGGCTGCTGGTTGTAACAATCAACGGAGAACAAAGGCAGAAGCACTGTAAAGTGAAGGGGGGTGAACCAAGAGAGCGTGATGGTAACCGCCATATCTAGGGCACCTCTGTCCAGAAAGACTTACGTCACTTGTGAAGAGGTGCTTAGGTCGCTCACCAGATGGCGTTAAACTATAGGCAGCAGGTTTGCCTAAGGTTATTGGTTTTACCATTCAGATTCAGTGATATGAAGACCGCTGGTGGTGTGGCAACTGCTCAACTCATCCCTAATTATCAGTGTTAATTACACGTAAACACTGCTAGGCTACAAGTACCTCTGGGAATTCCCACCACCTGCTGAAGATCTGCTCACATGCTAACTTGGTCAGCAAAACAGTGACGCGGGATATTTCCATATCCAACGTCACTCTAATTTAATGGACAAAAAACAATAATTTAGATAATTAGTAATGTTCAAGAAATGCCCATTATTTTTATCCTGGAAGGGATGTTATCCAATGTTCTAACCAAGCGTCACACGTTCATTTAATATATATTAACAATAATAATTCATTTCGGGGACAGGCAGCCAGTGTTCTTATACGAGGACTCCCTCCTGCCTGAAGGTCGACTTACTGACCTTCCCCAGGAAGCACCCCCCATAACAAGCTAACTCCCGGTACCTATTTATCGCTAGGTGAATAGAGACATTAGGTGATAGTAAACGCGCCCAACCATTTCTGTCCCGCCCGGGATTCGAACTCGGATTTCCAGATTATGAGTCGAAAAGGAACCCGACTGTACTACCGGGACCTTGCCAGCAAGTTTCTTACTTACCAAATGACCGTATTCTGTAACATATTGTACTGTACTGTAAGTGGACTTCTACTCTTGAAACTTGATAAACAGTAGTTTGTAACTAGTTCAGAACAAACGTAAATTGTTTAGCTTAATGGGGTCCCGCACCTTAACCCATAATGTGTTTAAACCTCCCTCACACAAGCTGGGTCTATAGTTAACTTATTAAACAAACATTCTTGCCTAAAACTCACTAAAACCTCTTGATCATTAACGTTGTTAAAACACTGTAAACGTTTTAGTCATTCTCGGAGTTACTTGAAGAGAGCAGTTTTTCACCACAAACCTCAGCCGTTTGTACTTTAGTACCTGAGCCTTTGGTACTCAGCGGTTGGTATGCATCAGAAACAAACATTTCCAATGTACTGCAACAAATAGACCGTGACATCTTACAAAATAAAGTCAGTCTTCATGACTGAAACAATCTTGCTCGGCTGCAAGTATGGTCTATAAGAGTAGACCTTGAAATTCTTCTTCTCACAGTACTCTGCCTCTTAAATGGAACTTAATTGTGCCACGTTTGTCTCATCATTTTGCCCCAGACGACGTGCTGAGTCACACCGGTGTGAATGTCTGTAGCCCACCTTGGGTCAGCGCCCAGTAACCTGTAGCGGCATCCACCTCTTTCCCACCCGAACCTGTCAAGAACACTGGATCTTGTGTAATGCTTCTTCCCACCACCACAACACAAGACACAAGAAGGAGAAGGCACTCACCAGGAGCTTCATGGTGGAGTGTGATGTGTCGGCGAGGCGGCCCCAGTCTTTATATAGTGTTGCTCTCACCCCAAACGGGGCAGCCTTGACTCTCCCGTGTCATAGCACGCCTTCCTTCCCCCACCTCACCCCTACCATTATCCTCCTACATTCATACGGGGTCACGTGACCACGCCTCCTGCAGGCGCACGTGGTTACGTGACCCCCGCATCCCCCTTTACCGGACTTCCCTGCTGATTATTATAGGTCGACTTGGGTGTGTGAGAGCTTCTCCGGGCTGGCTGCTGGACGGCCGCTGGCTGCTCCGGTACAGTCTGGCTGGTGTACGACGCCCCACTCTCCTGTGCTATTTTGATAACCCTAGTGTGTGTGTGTGTCATTGACTACAGTACATTTATTGACTACGACAAGCTACAGTAGCCAGTTTGTATATTTGATTAAAGTACATTGTTTGTATGCTGCAGTCGTCAGTTGGTTTTATTAGAGTATATTGTTTGTCTGTGTTTTATTGGAGTATAATGATCAGTGTGTTTTACTGGAGTATAATGGTCACTGTGTTTTACTGGAGTATAATGGTCACTGTGTTTTACTGGAGTATAATGATCAGTGTGTTTTACTGGAGTATAATGGTCACTGTGTTTTACTGGAGTATAATGGTCACTGTGTTTTACTGGAGTATAATGGTCACTGTGTTTTACTGGAGTATAATGGTCACTGTGTTTTACTGGAGTGTAAAGGTGAGTGTGTTTGTGTGGAGTTAATGTGGTGACCATCATGGTGCCAAAACACAGTGCCATGAGGTATGTTTTGACTCCATGTTCCCATGTTCATAAACACTTGGCCCCGGTATGGCGGCCACGCCTCAGATGACTCTCCAAACATCCAATCCCTGAATTAATTTGCATAACCAAGCAGTAAATCACAGATTGATGGGGTGACGTATGTATTCCCTCATATGTCCCCACACACACACACACCTATGCATACCTTTACATGTATTCTCACACATGCATTCATGCATACGTATGTATGCATGTGGAGTTAATACATTACACGTGCATACAAAACATTTTTACACAGTACAACGTGTTTCAACTCTTGGTTATTGACTTGAATAACGCTTTGGCGGTGAGGCTTTCCATGCAGAAGAAACTGTCATGGAACTGGTAGGGAATGTCGACTATGTTGCCTCTCTTGTTGTCATTGATGATCACACAATACCTCAACCCTCCACGTTATTGCTCTGGTAATTCTTGGCTACTGGTAACTTCTTGCCTGATGAACTTAACAAATGTTTTTTTTTCCATTTCTGCTTTAATACAATATAATTTAAATATATATTTGGGATACCACCTCTGGTTGTGTTTGTAGTGACTCGGCCTCGAAGTAGATGATATGCATCACTCGGGGGAGCCTTATGGGACTGCCATATATATATATATATATATATATATATATATATATATATATATATATATATATATATATATATATATATATATATATATATGTTTCATTGAATATGACCGCATATTCTGTATTTATTATTTTCTGGTTTAGGGCTTCTATCCCTCTAACTATTTTCTTAGCATCAGGGCTTAATTGAAAGCTTAATTTTGGCTTAATTTTCAATTAAGCCCTGATGCTAAGAAAATAGTTAGAGGGATAGAAGCCCTAAACCAGAAAATAATAAATACAGAATATGCGGTCATATTCAATGAAACATGTTTGAAAGAAAACCTGCTGCCAGTATACACCAATATATATATATATATATATATATATATATATATATATATATATATATATATATATATATATATATATATATATATATATTTATATATATATATATATATATATATATATATATATATATATATATATATATATATATATATATATATATATATATATAATATCCGTATATAATATAGTTTGGTGACTGATGCAGAGGATGATGTGTGTGTGTGTGAGAGGTGGGCGGGGCTTGGCATTACTGAAGGGGGCGGTGGTCACGGCAGGACGCGGGGAGGGTGCTGGGCGGCAGGAACGCCACGTGAGTCACGGTAAAAACCGCTGTCAGTGAGAAAGAGAGGTGGAGAGGTCAAGGCAGGCGGACACGTCACGATGTCAGGTTTCAGGAGTGTTCAGCCTCCAGGCGTTGAACATCTTTCAGACGTTGTTCACCTCTCGCTGGGTCAGTCGTGCTGGTGGAGGCTTTGGTATTGTTGGTGGTGGTGGGGGCGATAGTGGTAGTGTGGGCAGTGGTGTTGGTGGTGGGGGCGATAGTGGTAGTGTGGGCAGTGTTGGTGGTGGGGGCGATAGTGGTAGTGTGGGCAGTGTTGGGGGCGATAGTGGTAGTGTGGGCAGTGTTGGGGCGATAGTGGTAGTGTGGGCAGTGTTGGTGATGGGGGCGATAGTGGTAGTGTGGGCAGTGGTGATGGTGGTGGGGGCGATAGTGGTAGTGTGGGCAGTGTTGGGGGCGATAGTGGTAGTGTGGGCAGTGTTGGTGGTGGGGGCGATAGTGGTAGTGTGGGCAGTGATGTTGGTGGTGGGGCGATAGTGGTAGTGTGGGCAGTGGTGGTGGGGGCGATAGTGGTAGTGTGGGCAGTGGTGTTGGTGGTGGGGGCGATAGTGGTAGTGTGGGCAGTGATGTTGGTGGTGGGGGGGCAATAGTGGTAGTGTGGGCAGTGGTGTTGGTTTCCACGGTGTGAGTGGAGGTGATTGTAGTGGTATTGTGGGCACTAGAAGTGTTGGTAGCGCGGGCAGTGGTGGTGGTGGTAGCGCGGGCAGTGGTGGTGGTGGTGTTGGTAGCGCGGGCAGTGGTGGTGGTGGTGTTGGTAGCGCGGGCAGTGGTGGTGGTGGTGGTGGTAGCGCGGGCAGTGGTGGTGGTGGTGTTGGTAGCGCGGGCAGTGGTGGTGGTGGTGTTGGTAGCGCGGGCAGTGGTGGTGGTGGTGGTGGTAGCGCGGGCAGTAGTGGTGGTGGTGGTGGTGGCTTCGACATTGATGGCAGGTGTCTACAGAACAATTTTCCCCAGATTTTTGTCTGTTTGTTTTATATTTTATGGAAATTAGTGTTATTAGAGTTTAACAATGACAAGTCACATTGTGTTGGTTATCCATTAGCTGCTGCAACTGTTTACGTGTGGTGGTGGTGGTGGGTGGAGTGGTGGTGGTGGTGTGTGGGGTGTTGGTGGTGGTGTGTGGGGTGTTGGTGGTGGGTGTTGTTAATATAAATAGTCTTCCTTTATCCACTTTATATATTTCCCTCCAGATGTTGGACGTAGTGTGGTCGTGTAGTGGTGGATGGTGGTGGTGTTTATCGTGCTGCTGATGGTGTTGTTGCTCGTTGTGTGGTTGTTGGTAGTGGTGTTGCTGATGGAGATGGTAGTGTTGTATACCCTTAGTTGAGAGTAATGGTGGTGGTGGCACTTAGTGCGATGTGTTAGTGTATAATCAGGAAAAATTACTCTTTATTTGGCTAAATTATTATAGAACACAGCGCTCTTAATGTTGCCCCAACCTGTCACCCTCCGGTGTTTGTATGTGTTCCTGTGTGCTGCTGCTGGTGTGGTGGTGTGTGTATGAAACACCCGCCACCTACACTATCACCAACATTGGAGGTGTCACTGGAGGTGTTGAGGGCCTCCAGTGACAGTGTTGTTGAGGGCCCGATAACATATTTAGTCACTTGTTAACAAGGGTGAGGCAAGCCGTACTCACTGGACATGTAACTCATCAGCCGTACTCACTGGAAAAGCTCCCTTGTTATACTGTGTGGCCGTACCGTTGTCATACTGTGTGGCCGTACCGTTGTCATACTGTGTGGCCGTACCGTTGTCATACTGTGTGGCCGTACCGCTGTCATACTGTGTGGCCGTACCGTTGTCATACTGTGTGGCCGTACCGTTGTCATACTGTGTGGCCGTACCGTTGTCACACTGTGTGGACATACCGTTGTCATACTGTGTGGCCGTACCGTTGTCATACTACGTGGCCGTACCGTTGTCATACTGTGTGGCCGTACCGTTGTCATACTGCGTGGCCGTACCGTTGTCATACTGCGTGGCCGTACCATTGTCATACTGTGTGGCCGTACCGTTGTCATACTGCGTGGCCGTACCATTGTCATACTGTGTGGCCGTACCGTTGTCATACAGTATAGGATTACCATTGCCATATATTCACGTGCTCTTGCCATGAATGTGTTGAGCGTGTGTGTACGTGCTGCTCGTGCAGCGGGGTGCCGGTGTTGTACAGATGCTGGGTTACCAAACATGCACGGATCGTGGAATACACGCCGGTGAAAAGCTTCAGTACAGGTTTAGTGATGGGAAAAACTCATCACCACAAGGGTGAAAGTGAAATTGTTTAAATGGCTTAGGAGCAGTACAACATATCCCTCCATATTCTTGGCCCCACTTACCTTAAATGGCTTAGGATCAGTACAACATATCCCTCCATATTCTTGGCCCCACTTACCTTAAATGGCTTAGGATCAGTACAACATATCCCTCCATATTCTTGGCCCCACTTACCTTAAATGGCTTAGGATCAGTACAACATATCCCTCCATATTCTTGGCCCCACTTACCTTAAATGGCTTAGGAGCAGTACAACATATCCCTCCATATTCTTGCCCCCACTTACCTTAAATGGCTTAGGAGCAGTACAACATATCCCTCCATATTCTTGCCCCCACTTACCTTAAATGGCTTAGGATCAGTACAATATATCCCTCCATATTCTTGGCCCACTTACCCTTATCCTCGACAAACAACAGCAAGGTTCTAGATTTAATGAATATTTTTTTTTATCTGGAGATGAAGCAGACATATTTCCACATGTAGATAATGTCTGCCTCAGTCCCACCTTTGTCAACCATACAGGACTGAGGCTCTGGTAGCAATATGGTGAACACACTTCCAGATTCCTTTGTCCCTCGTGTTGACAGCTCTAGTAATTCAGTGTTCTGAAGCCAGCTCCATTCTCTGTGGTATGTACACTATTACAACAGTGAACAAGAACTTTGAAAAGTTTGCTTCAGAAATAGTAAATGATCAAATCTGTCAGTCTGATATTATAGTGTAATGTGAAACGCAGCTGACAAATGATGCTGAACTGCATGTTCCTCTTACTTCCTACACAATGTATACAACGACTGCAGGAGCCCAAATGGTCACGTCTACGTCTGTATGAACGACGAATACACGGCAAAAGTAAAAAAAAAAATTCTGTTAAAGTGCCAGATTTTCGAAAAGCTGATTTTAATAGCCTAAGAAATTCTTTGGGTCAAAATTGCACTGGAAAGGAAATTGCATTTCCTCGCTATAATCTCAAGACTTCTCCCCTGTAGTTACCTAAACAACCAACCTCACGTTCTCATTAACAGTGTAATTGATCATATCCGGATTAATATTATCTCTTATATATCAGCAGATGCTATTGTAGTGCTTGATATCACTGATAATTAAATATATATAACTAAGTCGACACTAACTTCACCTTGAAAAATGACACCATAACTTGTAGACTAAAAGGTAAACAAACCCTTGATTTGTTTTGCTCTCTTATGAATGATGTCGACTGGGAACCTGTGTAGAGGTCACTGTCAGCCTGTGATGACTTGTGTAGAGGTCACTGTCAGCCTGTGATGACTTGTGTAGATGTCTCTGTCAGCCTGTGATGACTTGTGTAGATGTCTCTGTCAGCCTGTGATGACTTGTGTAGATGTCTCTGTCAGCCTGTGATGACTTGTGTAGATGTCTCTGTCAGCCTGTGATGACTTGTGTAGATGTCTCTGTCAGCCCGTGATGACTTGTGTAGACGTCACTGTCAGCCTGTGATGACTTGTGTAGATGTCTCTGTCAGCCCGTGATGACTTGTGTAGACGTCACTGTCAGCCTGTGATGACTTGTGTAGACGTCACTGTCAGCCTGTGATGACTTGTGTAGACGTCACTGTCAGCCTGTGATGACTTGTGTAGACGTCACTGTCAGCCCGTGATGACTTGTGTAGACGTCACTGTCAGCCTGTGATGACTTGTGTAGACGTCACTGTCAGCCTGTGATGACTTGTGTAGACGTCACTGTCAGCCCGTGATGACTTGTGTAGACGTCACTGTCAGCCCGTGATGACTTGTGTAGACGTCACTGTCAGCCTGTGATGACTTGTGTAGACGTCACTGTCAGCCTGTGATGACTTGTGTAGACGTCACTGTCAGCCTGTGATGACTTGTGTAGACGTCTCTGTCAGCCTGTGATGACTTGTGTAGACGTCACTGTCAGCCTGTGATGACTTGTGTAGACGTCACTGTCAGCCTGTGATGACTTGTGTAGACGTCACTGTCAGCCTGTGATGACTTGTGTAGACGTCACTGTCAGCCTGTGATGACTTGTGTAGACGTCACTGTCAGCCTGTGATGACTTGTGTAGACGTCACTGTCAGCCTGTGATGACTTGTGTAGACGTCACTGTCAGCCCGTGATGACTTGTGTAGACGTCACTGTCAGCCTGTGATGACTTGTGTAGACGTCACTGTCAGCCTGTGATGACTTGTGTAGACGTCACTGTCAGCCCGTGATGACTTGTGTAGACGTCACTGTCAGCCCGTGATGACTTGTGTAGACGTCACTGTCAGGTGGGAACTGGTAATGTCCTGTTCAGATTTATTTACCAGATTCAGCTCGCCGTGATGAGGGTTCGAACTTATGTCCAAGAGGATCCCAGACGCGCCTTAATCGCGTCAGAGATCCTCTCAGGTGGAGGATATTGTTTTTCCTCTCACGAAGAGATAGAACACCTTATTGACAGAGCCCGGGTGCACGGGGGATTGTGTAAAGCCCTGGTTGGTGTTTGGCAGAGACTGCAGGATCCGTGTCAGGGCAGGTGAACTCCCGGTTGCAATTCATTTCCGTGTCGTGGCACAATCGATTAAGGCGCGAATGTGATCTTCACCGACGTAGGTTCGAATCCTCATCACGGCCCTTGTGGATTTGTTCAATTGATGCATCACGCTATTGTGATTTCTGTGTGTAATTCACAAGATACATTTCCACATACCTTGGTCAAGAAGTACAGTTAAAGAACCAGTGAAGCGGAGAAGATCACTTTTAAGAAACTCCATTAAGAGGCTCATCACTTTGTGAGCACAATATGTACAAAAACAATCTAACAAAAAAACTTAAAGACTCGGAGGGTGACTACTACAAGCAAACGATAACACGTGTTTCTAAGAGACAGAAAAGCAACTTGAAGGCAATAAGTGAAGGTTTCAGAGGCAAGCCAGGTACATCCAACACTTGCTAATTCTTTCAACAACTATTACAGTTCCGTGACAACCACCCTTTCTAGCAACTTTCCTGAAAAGGCCTTAGATACTTTCTCCCACTTATCCACCCACACAAGGCATTATCTAATTGATACTGGCTCTCCAGCAACCCAGATTTTCTCAGCTGAAGATGGCTTTTTAACTCCGCTTCATCCCTCGTGGCTGTGCGACGTGTCCGTCACCCACTGGTCACTAGAGGACATCACTACCACAGTCATGGCTCTAAACAGTGACAGTCTTGGTTACGATAACATACTTTTAGTAATTATTACAGTTAATATTGACTTAATAATCATTATATATATATATATATATATATATATATATATATTTTTTTTTTTTTTTTTAAACCTAGAAGGGGTACCACCTCTGGTGCAAGTGTAGGGACCCATAGCCTCGGAGAAGAAAATAAAGAGTACTCAGAGAAGACCTTGTGGATCCTCACTGAACACTTTGATATTTTCTTCTCCTACCACCCCTATTCTTTTGTTAAGTGTGTATATTTATCTAACTTTATTTGAAAATGTCATTACACAAAAAAAGTTACAATATTGATTACATACAGGGTACAAGGCTGCTTGTCACAAGTTGAAAAGCTCCTCCAGCTCCTCAGATGGCGGGCAGGAACCGTGGATGCAGTGAGCATTTCCTCTCTGGATTGCCACACTAAGGCGCTGAAAAAGAAAACTGGCAGCTCTAGGGTCTCTAGTTGTTTCGATTAGCTTAGACCCCAACTCCTTCAAAAAGCTAGCAGCACTTTTACCCCAGGCACCAAGTGTCTCTGAGGCAATGGGGACAAAATTGTAGTGGTGCTCAAGGTCTCTGTATTTACGTGACTTGGCCGCTTCCCGGTGATTGGCAGCTCCTCCTGCTTGTGTAGCACTGAAGTCAACATAGGTATTGGCTAAAGTTGAAACGCAAGTGTAGTCCCACACCAACTGTCTACCATTCTTACAGGGGTTCACCGTAATTCCGTCTGGGCGACCGACAGGCTCATCAGAGTTGCGGGACATTAGGTAACGGGGCTCGCTCTCTGCTGGACAACCGGCTGTGGTAAGGCTTCTCTTAATAATGTCATTAACCTCGCCGTGTCTTGCATGCCATCCTCCCGTCCTTTGGCAAAGAAGGCCATGCC